>NW_022872757.1:0-127196 GCF_011750605.1 Drosophila busckii | reverse complement strand
TACACAATCATCCGTGGCATTATCTCTAGCCCTACCACAAACACAGAAACAGATTCTTATAACCAAATTTCAGATTTATTTATAAATGAACTCTTCATGATGTGATTTGTGTGTTGTGTTTGGGTGTGTTTATTTATATGTTTATATAATGTAGTAGTTATTGTGAGAATTTGTTAATTTTAAAAGCTTTCAGGAGACTTGATTTCTTTTATAAATATACATTTCTTTACAATAAAATTATGAACTTCTTTTTGAAGGAAAAAAGAAAGGAATCTTAAAAGCCTATGCTTTATACAAGGAGTGAAAATGTGTTAAATTAACTTATGTGCAGCGCCTTACACAAGTATTTAGTACAAACTATATAAAATATACAGTACTGTTTATAAATAGCAGCTATAAATTAAATTTGTATGTGTATGTATATATTATCTAGTGTGTGTTTAACATTAACATGCTTAACGGTATGTGTAACTGTATAAATGTAACTGTATTTATAGCTGTATTTGTATATGTATTCATATTTGTTTGTGTGTGACATTAAAGACTAAACAACTAGCTGCGGCTATTGAACACACAGACACCACAGCCAAGCCAGCCTTAAACACTAATTTACAATCAACTGTGTACTTTCTAAATATATATAATATATATATTTATATATCGCTTTGTACGCACACTACGCCTAGACTATATACAAAAAACGATTCGTTGCAGTTGCTTCTCCACTTCTCATGTCTGCGTGCGTCGCTCGTACTCGCTGCGTCGATACTCGGCTGGATAGTCGCGCGGCATCACCGGATAGCCACGCTCTCCTCGATAGCCGGACGCTGGCGGTGGCAAGCCGGGCACCATGCCGTTGGGCATGTAATAGTTGGGCGGCAGGTAGTGCGGCGGATAAGCATGTGGCGGCAATGCAGAGGGATATCTGAACCAGAAAAAAAAAACAAAATATAAGTTAGTATTTATAACAAAAATGGTTTGCCTGTCTGTTCGACCCTACTAACCTGCGCTTGTCTGGACGACGCTCGCGATCACGTTCACGATGATCGCGATGATAATTACCACCTGGCGCGCCACCGCCAGAGCTGCGTGGATATGGCGATTCATAGCGCTCACGCTTGTAGTCAAAGCTATAGCTGCAGTAGAAAAATATAGTAAGCAAGCGATTTAAAATGCTGAAAACTGATTCTTACCGTTCACGTGCATGCCAGCGCTCCATTTCCGCCGCATAGCTGGCGTTTGCCTCGAAGCGTCGACTGCTCGATGGTGAATTGGGTCCACCGCGTCGGCTGCCTTCGTAGCCAGCAGGCGGACCAGCGCCAGCTGCTGAGCTGCCATAGTAGTCATCGCTGCGGTGATGTTTCTTGCGCTGTTCCTCGTGGCGCGCTGACGCTGCTGCCGGTGCATCCAGATTCTGACGCTTGAAGGACATGCTCTTGAGATTGTCACTAATGCCAGCAGCGTTGGCCAAGCCACTGGCATCCACATCGTTCTCATCGCGCTTGCGCTTGTTGGGCGAATCGTTGTGGGCAAAGCGACGCGCTGACTTGTCTTTGTCCTGCACTGGTGTGCTGGCATAACGTGACTTCTCACGCTCTCTGTCTTTATCCTTATCCTTTTTCTTCTTCTTGCTCTTCTCACGCTCCCCCGTTGAGTTACCATTTTGACACGCACCATCCTCCTCTCTGGACGCAGCTGTTTGCTGCTTCAGCGCATGCTTATAGATCTTGAACAAACGCTTGGCATCGAGCTCCGTAAACTTGGACACAAAGTACCATAAATTGCTGCGCCATTCCTTCTTCTCCAGCTCACCATATGGCTGCAAGCAAACATCGATTTGTTTGCCAATCTGCAGCAAACAATCGCGCGTATGCTGCAGCTGATCCTGATCGGATAAGCTGAGATCTGGCTGATCTAACGCTTTGAGCGCTTTCTTCACCGGACGCATTTTCTCCTTGCATTCATTGAAGATGCTTGGATCGAGATCGCCCAGGACTTCCAGCGCTCGCGGCTCATTGTTGGCGGTAAAGTGCATGGGCTTGTTGCCATTGTTATCCGAGGCGCTGTTCTTCTTACTGCGCGCCTTCTTCTTCTTTTTCTTCTCCTGCTCTGCTACGGCGCTGCTGCTGGCAGCGGGCGACACCACAGCCGCCTGCCTGGAGCTGCAGCTGTTCTCATGCACCGGCAGCGCATGTCCGTCCTCTGAGGCAACCGGATCCTTGCGTTCGGGCGTGCTGACGGCAGTGCAGGTGGAGCTGAGATTGTTGCGCTGCTTGCGCGGACGTCGCTGTCGACGCTGTCCGCCCTTCTTGAGCTCCACGCTCTTTTTGAGTATCTTGAGCAAATACTCGGCGCGGGATTGCAAATGCTTCGCCTGCGGCTTGCGCGTGTCGTTCAACAGAATCTTCTCGCTCAGCTTAAGCGTGGAATCAAGCTTCATTTGCTCCCAGGAACCAATGCCATACTGATAAATGCCGCGCAGCAGCTGTGTGTCCTCCTCGGCGCCCCAGTCCACATCGAAGTTGGCGGCGCGTGTCTTAATATTAAATGTCCATTGTTGACGCTCCTGCGCAGAGCTGGGCATGAGTTCGTTGAGTGGCTGCAGTTCCTCCTCGCAGGCCAGCAGCGTTTTGGCATTGAAGGACACACCGCCCAGTTTTATGGAATAGGTGGCACGGGTGCGTCGCTGCTTGGCAGCGCCCGATTGCGGCTCCTCATCCTTGGCAGTCTTGGACTCTTCTTCCTTGTGCTCGTCCAGAAATTGCACGCAACGCGCATGCAGCAGCTCGCCTATGCGCTTGAGGTCCGCCAGCGGTTTCTCCTGCAGTTCCGCGTCGCACGCAATCGCCTCCAAACGCAGCAGCGGCGCTGGAAACTTTTTGTAGCTTCGTATGAAGCGACGCAGCTCCGCATCGGTAAAACCATTTATTTTCTCCTTCATAGCAGGACGACCACGCTTGCGCTGGCGCCCACCGTCTTCGCCGGCAGCAGCGCCGCTAGCATCCGACCCCAGCTCATAGTCCGAGTCAGCAGAGTCATCTCGCTGCTTGTCCTTGCCCTTGCCACGCTTATTGTCTTGCTTGTTGGCAGCGGCAGTTTTGCGTCGCGGCGGCAGGTACAGATCCTCCATTTCCTTGGCACGCTCTTGATCTTCGATGACCTTGCGAAAACCTTCGGGTATAATATCATCCCAGTCCTTGCTGTCATCCTCATCTTCATTCTCCTGCTGCTGCTTGCTCTCACTGGGCTCATCCTCCTGAAAGGCAGCTATGCTGGCCACCTTAAAGGCAGACAGCAGATCATCACCTGGCATTTCGGGATCCTCATTGCGTGTCTCGGCGCGCCGCAGAATTTCATCTATGTCACAGACTAGCTCCTCCTCGTGCTCCTGCTCATCCTTGAACAGCTCCTCAGCACCAAATTTAAGTATAGCAGACAAATCATCTTTGTTGAAAGGATTCGAGTTGGAGGAATGACCATTGCCGCTTTTGTCCAGCACAGTGCGCCCGGTGGTGTCCATGCGTTGGATAACCAAATGATCCAGCACCATTTTCTGCTTGGCACGCTCCACTATTTGCTCCTCAACCGAGCGTGCTGTGACCAAGCGATAAATGTTAACCTGATTCTTCTGCCCAATGCGATGGGCACGCGCCTGCGCCTGCAAATCATTCTGTGGATTCCAATCCGAATCAAAAATGATGACGGTATCTGCTGTAGCCAGATTAATGCCCAAACCGCCGGCGCGTGTCGACAGCAAAAAGCAAAAATCCTGACTGCCCTCGGCATTAAAATGATCCAGCGCCTGACGCCGCATTTCGCCCTTGATGCTGCCATCCAAGCGCTGGAAGGAGAAGTGACGCTTCTGAAGATAATCCGCCAGCACATCCAACATGCGCACCATTTGCGAAAAGATGAGCACACGATGTCCAGTTTGCTTGAGACGGCACAGCAGTTTGTCCAGCAGCACCAGCTTGCCGGAGCCCTTGAGCAGCAGCTGCAGCGCCTCATCCTGCTGCAGTCCGAACAACTCAAATTCCGAGGGACGTATAAGCGCTGCATGGTTACAACATTTCTTTAGCTCTATGACTATATTCAAAAATGTGGACGTGGAGCCGCGTTTGCCCTTGCGCAGTGCATCAAAGTTCTTGGTTAAAATCCATTTATAATATTGCTTTTGCAGCGAAGTCATCTCCACGCGCAAGATTTGCTCCACTTTGGCAGGCAGCGATTTCTCCACATCCTTCTTGACACGCCGTAAGATATACGGCTCAAGTTGCTGATGCAAGCGCGTATAGCCTTTGTCCTCCGCATTGCCATGCTGCAGCTCAAAGTTCTCCCACGTATCGAACTTCTCCGGCATGATGAAGTGCAGCAACGCCCACAGCTCCTTGAGGGAATTTTGCAGCGGTGTGCCCGTGATGAGCAAGCGATGATTTGTGTCAAACTCTTTGAGCGATTTATACAGCAGTGAATCATCGTTTTTCAGACGATGCGCCTCATCCACCAGCAGCGCCGCCCACTGCAGTTGGCCCAAATATTGTTTATCCTTGAGCACAATCTCATAAGTTGTTAATATGCAATTAAATTTCAGTCTTTTCGAGCCCTCGAATTGCCATTCGTATTGCTGTATCAGCTCACGTGACTTCACGTCGCCCAGATATGTAACCACATTCATATCGGGCGCCCAGAGATCAAATTCACGCTGCCAAGCCGTCATGGTGCTCAGCGGCACCACGCACAGAAATGGACCATACAAATGATGAATCTTAAATAACGCATAGAGGAAGCATATGGTTTGTATGGTCTTGCCCAAACCCATTTCATCCGCCAATATTACCGAATTCTCTTTGCTCCAGGAGTGCAGCAGCCAATTAAGTCCATCCATTTGATAGTCACGCAACGTTAGTCCCTCTACCAAAAATTCAGGCTGCCCCTTAATGCGTGAGAACTTTGGCCTATACTTAATGACACGACAGTGACGTGAGGGCGTGCACTTGGAGCACTCCCGATCTGTAAATTGCTCCACCTGACGTTGCCATTTGCGCAGCACCAACGCTGCATCCTCCCAGGTAGACTCGGCATAGGGCAGCGATTGCCATTTGCATAGATATTCATCGCCGCCAGCATCCGCTTTAATGCCACGCGCAATAATGCGATCCACATTGTTGTAGGATTTGAGCAAATCATGTTGGAGCTCCAGCTGACACTCAAAATAGTCTATATCCTCGGGTCCGGCAAAGCGACGCCAGCAAGCCAACTCCTGCTCTTTTTTTATAAAGTTATCCAGCTTCTTCATGCCCTTGGCTTTCATGTCACGCAACGTTGCCTCCGATTCCCAGGTGTTGTGTATATGACTCCAGTTTTTCCACTTTATCAAATATTGCACCTCTCCTTCCTCAGTGTGGCTCGTTTCATCAAAGCCCGCATTAGGATCACTGCCGCTCTCTTCGATGGCATAAATGGTGGTCGTATTACCGGTACAGCTTTTGCGTCCCACACGCTGCGATAAAATACGTTCAATTGTTTCGCATTTCTCGTCCTCTTCGGCAGCGGCGGCTGATGCGGCTGCCTGGCTCTCGTCATATTCGCACTCAAGCAAATCCTCCGAGTCGGTCGCCTCGTCCTCTGAGGCTTCCTTATAACTGACAGCGGCCGCAGTGCGTCGCACAGTGCAGCTAAAATACACATAAGCGATTATTAACTTTACTTTAGCATTGTTTGCTTATAAGCTACCGTTTGCTTGCATCGTCATCATCGCTATCATCCGAGCTAAAGGATTTCACGCGGCGTCGCTCGCTGCTGCTGCTGTTGTAAGTGCCTGCTGTTGTTGTTGTTGCCGCCGCTGGGGCGCGCATTAATTTTGCGCTTGGGTGCCTCGTCGCTATCAGCATTCTCGCTCTCATCGCTCTCCTCCGAGTCCCAGCTGTGCAGGCATATTGTTTATTGTTTGCTTTAATATTTCTTAAGGAGCCACTTACGTTTGCTTCTTCTTCTTTTTGGGAGGTGGTAGCCGCTTGGCCTTGTCCGCTGCCGATGGCGCCTTACGCGCCTGTCGCATTGAACGCTTCGGTCTGTAATCCTCTTCTTCCTCCTCCTGAAATAGAAAAACAGATGCTTAAGGCATGCCATGTTGGCTTGGCAGCTTTGGCACTTACGCTGCTACTGCTAGAGCATGTGGGTGAGGCATTGGCTGAGCTATCACTGGCATCCGAGGCGCTGGCATCATCGTCATCCTCGTCGTCGTCGTCATCAACAGCCGCTGCCTTCGTCTCTGTCGGTGCCATGGGCGGTCCTGTTGTATTGGCGGATGAGCTGCTACTGCTGCTGGTGTTGTTATTGTTGTTGCTGCTGCTATTGTGGGCTCTGTTGTCTTGATGACCTCCGCCGCCATCAGGCTCGGAGTCAGAGTCACTGGCACTGGAATCGCCGCTGGAACTATCATCTTCATTGCCTTCGTTGTAGCCATTAGTTTTGTAATCCGCCTGCGCATCCACCGCTGTAGGCGGATAGCCAGCTGTTGTTGCTGTTGTGGCTCTTGTTGCTGCTGTTGTTGCTTCTGGTGAGCTGCGTCCATCGCTGGAATTGCCTGAGGAACTGTCTGAATCTGAGTCGGAACCGGAGCTACCACTGCCACTGCCGCTACCGCTGCCACTGGCATCATCGCGTGTGTCATCTTGTTCATCTGATCCTATATTATGCGCCGATTCATTGAGTTCCTGTGCAATGAAATATTTAAACAAGGATTAACATTACCAGTGTTGCATAAGCTCAATTCAAATAATTTCCCTAATAAGTGGAATTTGTTACCCAATAAGTTTAATTAGATTAGTTTATATCTATAGCAAGAGTGATCGCGTTAACACTTAGCTAAGGTCCCAAGTGTAATGTAGAAAAGTTCCACAGGAGCAGCTTATATGCAAATCCTTTAGAGCATATCTTTAAAAATAAATTCTTTTAAATTGAAGTTTATGCTAACTTTTTATATCTTGTCAGCCTTGCTTTATGAAGAATAAACAGCAATATTCTCTTTCTTGTAATTTCAAAACAAAACAGGCGTTACTATCACGCAATCCTCTCCAGCTTTTAACGAGTATATAACTTGTATCCAAAAAGTCAATGATTCTTTGCTCAAAACGAGTAATTTAGATGCACCAGCTTTAAAGTATGGTAGATGTCAAATCGGTGTACACATTTACAGTAGTCCAAGGAAAAATCGTTGCAAAATACGCTAATCCTGTCCAGCAAGAGAGGGAATCTGTATAGCTTGATAATGAGCTACTAAAATCACAAAATATGAATTTATTAATGCAGCGCCCTTGGCTAGAAATGTTAACAAAACAAGCAGCTTGTAAGAGAATAAGCTACATAGCTATTTTGGGCCATTGCACAGCTAATCCTCTCCAGAAACACATGTTATAAGCCAAGTTAAGCCTTTAAATAGACATTTTTCCATGGGCTTATGCGTTTTAATCATTTGTGATCAACGGTATAGACACATGCTATCCGTTAAAAGACCTAGGACACAGATACAGACGATCCTGAACAGAAAACTCGGTAGACACATACGAATGATGCGGATTTTAAGCGGTTTATGACGTTTTCTTGGTCCAAGACAACAAATTTGTATGCCAACATGCACAAAACAATGTAAAAATTTTCGTAAATGCACTTTTTTTTAGAAAATATGTTGGAAAAGTTTATGCTTTTAGCATTTGTTTACTTTTGGCGGGATGAAAATCCAAGAAAACTGGTCAGAAATCCATGGGCTTTGGCACGAAAAAAACTTTGCACCTCACAAATTGTGATTACGTAAGCGATGAAAATTTTCATTAGCCATTAGAATTATACAAAATAAATGCATTTTAGTGCATTTTAAAGCGGCAATTGATGAAAACAAACCAAAATGTACAAATTCAATCGAATTTTGCTAAAATGGGTACCCAATGGATTTTCAAAAATTTAACACTGGCTGCCACGTTGGAGCATCAGGCATCGCTTGGCATTGTGAAAACTGTGAAACACCGTTAGTTAATGGTTATTTAAGCACTTTTTATATGAAAGACGCTTTAGCTGGCACACAAATTGACGTTTATGTGACGGGGGAGTCTCAGTAGACGGGAGACACCTCTCTCTGGTAGGTCGTCAAACGACTGGCAAATGCCACACCCACAAAAATTGTGTAGAAATTCGATATCACACGGTTTTACAGTATTATACTCACACAACGTCTCGAATTCAACTGATTTATATTGCTTTGCTTTGACTGAAGTAAAAATTTCATATTTTCTTGTTATTTTATTACCCCCTTCACATGATGTTCACAATCACAACTTTTTCAAGGCCTACTTCTTACCTGGCTCATTATATTTTCGTGGTAGCACACTGAGTTGCCTTATAGCGCTCATTAAATATGCAATACACTTTACAACTTTCTATCAAATGTTTATATTTTGCTTAAACTCAGCAACTTGTTTTTAAATGCAGTTTTCAAGCATACAAAAGATGATCACGTCGTCGGTCTATATTGTAGTAAAAAATACGCCATTTTGTTTTGTATCAGAGTTGCACTGGCGTTCTTTTATAGCGTAGATGACAGTGTGGTGACTTGTATTGCAAAAAAAAATCATAAGTCCATCTATCCAAATTTGATAAATAACTAATTAATAAGCTAATAACATTCATTTATGAACTATGCTTTACAATTGTACCTGAAAGTTTATTTTAATTAACATAACAGTATTATAGCAACACTGTTAAGCCACTATTGCAAACACCTGTTTTCGCTTACCAACAGCTGACTCACAGGGATGGTAGAACGTGACTAATAGCAAGTTGGCAGCACTGCGAAAACTATACTCACTACGTCTACGCTTTTCAATTTACCTATTTTCCAAATTCTTATGCTTTCGCATATTATACTGTTATAGTTGCAGCATGTAGCGTCGTGCTGAAAGAAGAACACTAGTGTCAAAATGCAAGAAGTGGGCATAGCATTGCCCAAAACGCGAGGCGTAGGCGTGGGCATAGTGGGCGCATTATTATTATTTTTCATATTCTACTACTTTTATGGTGGTTACATGACGCTGACGCTATTCGCAGCCATTCTATTACGTACATATGTTTTTCTAATTACATTAGATGCAGTCTTTTTAACAAGCTTTATATTTACAGTGATTTTCTACAATGCACAAGACTTGCTGCTGTATCATCCCGACTTGCCGTCAAATTCACGCATTTATATACCCATACCAACAATGCATAATCTGCCCAATCTAACTGTTAGTATTAAAACATCAGACAATGTGACGCTGCATGCTTTCTGGATAAGACAGCCGGAAGAACGCTGCAAATCAGTGCCAACTTTACTCTACTTCCATGGCAATGCTGGCAATATGGGTCACCGCATGCAAAATGTAATTAAATTGGTTGCAGCTGCTTGGAAATAATTTATAATTAATTGTGCATGTATTGCAGGTTTGGGGCATCTTTCATCATTTGCACTGTAATATATTAATGGTGGAGTATCGTGGCTATGGCCTCTCCACTGGCGTGCCCTCAGAGCGTGGTTTAGTCACCGATGCGCGCGCTGCTATTGACTATTTGCTAACACGCCACGATCTGGATCACAATCAACTAATACTATTTGGTCGCTCACTGGGTGGTGCGGTTGTTATCGATGTGGCCGCCGACACCGTTTATGGCCAGAAGCTAATGTGTACCATTGTGGAAAATACATTCACCAGCATACGTGAAATGGCTGTGGAACTAGTGCATCCATCTGTGAAATATATACCAAATCTATTGTACAAAAATAAGGTAAGCCCATCAATTTAATAACAATGATTCACTAAATCTAATTGTCTCATTGGTTGTGCAGTATCATTCTCTCAGCAAGATAGCCAAGACTTCGGTGCCTTTTCTCTTCATATCGGGTCTAGCTGATAATCTTGTACCACCGCGCATGATGCGTGCCTTGTATACGCAATGTGGCAGTGAGCAGAAGCGTATGATTGAATTCCCTGGCGGTTCACATAACGACACCTGGATTGTAGATGGTTATTACCAAGGGATTGGTAACTTTTTGCTAGAGTTGCAAGAGCAGCCAACGCCGCTTCAACAACCGCCAGAGAAGAGCAACATTTGGGTAGAGTTGGAGCATAAGATAATTGACGTTTAGCTCTAAATCTTAAACACAAACGTGTGTTCTATTGACTGTGTTAACACTGCGTATGGTATACTAATCATACACATACATCGTATATTGTCTCGTTTTATTTCACTAAACCAAAATTTGAGTGCATTAGTTTAAGCCATTTTAGGCGCTTGTAGTTAGTTTTATGGAGCAGCATTGCAGCTGTTTCCAGATTTTAAACATATTAATAACTTATGCTAGTTTAATTGTTAACAAGATATGAAGAGTATTAGCTTTAGCTAAGCCTTAAAACTAAATCAGGTTCCGCTAATACAAACTACAAATAATACAATAAACGCTGAATTCTATTGAAACTGCCTAGAATCCCAAAAATTCTTCTGCACTGCTATCGGGGTCATAGTTATGGTCCTCATCACCGCTATTGGGCGCAGATTTTTTTTTTTTTTGCTTGACAGTTGGCTGCGGAGCTGTCAGCTCTGTTGACTTTGCCTCGCCTTGAGAGCGATGATGAAATACAAATGAAACACACTTGCTGGCCGTCCAGGCTTGAGAGAGTATGCTGTCTGGTAGACCACGGTTATTGGAGCAATGAAACCACTGTGACAAATGCGAGGTGCAATCTGTGTTTTCTGGCGGTGAATGACGCTGCACATTGTCAAAGCAACGCTTGCACTTGAGTCTGGAAAAAGGCAACCAATTAGTATTATAATTCATTTAAATATGCAAAAGTTAATTACTTATTGTGCGTATCCGACAACACATTGGTCTCAAAGCTAAACAAGTCTTTCAGATCATCGCGTGTAAAATGCTTTTCCGCTGACTCATTCTTATCTATAATTGTACTGGAAAGGGATTTCTTATGCGTTTGGCGTTGCAAAATTTTCTCTTCAATAGAGCCGCTCTAGAAAGAATGAATTATAATTTATGGAAAAATATTTGATTATATAATGCTTACCGCCACCAGACGATAAATATAGCAGGGTTTCTTTTGTCCATCACGCCAGACTCGCGCCATTGCCTGCTCATCATTGGCTGGATTCCAATCCGGATCAAACATAAACAGCCGATTGGCGCCAATCAAATTTAACCCACAACCGCCTGCCTTACTGCTAAGCATGAAGAGGAAGCAATCTGTGCTAGGATCATTGAATCTGTCGACAACCTTAGACCGTTTTTTAATCGACATGGTGCCATCCAAACGCACAAAAGTATATTTGCGTTTGCGCGCCAGCTGCTCAAACAAATCCAGCGTCTGTGTGTAGTTGGAAATGAGTACCACCTTGTCGTCGCTATTGGCGCGTATGGCAGCCAGCATAAAGTCCAGAAGCATAAACTTGCCACTCAGCTCAGGATTAATTTCTCTGCAATTATTAATGGGCATAAGTTTGCTATTAAATATGGTAAGACTATAAAAGCTACTCACTTGGGCTTGTAGTTGGCTGGCAATATATGCTGCGAGTTCTCAAAGCCTTTCTCGCGTGCAGCAATCTTTTCATATATCAAATCTGGATGATTGCAAAGCTTCTTCAGCGTGGTAATATCTGCCAAAGCAGTTAACGAAGCCTTCTCTGTGCAATCTATATAAAAGATAAATAGCTTAAATGCAAAATAAATAATATTTATGCCCATGTACAATTTACCTGCCAAACTACGACGCACTTTCTCCGATTTAAGAAAGTTGTTGTAGAGCTCCAATTGTATTTCAGTTAATTTAACGCACACTACCATTTCAAACTTAACTGGCAAATACTTGGTTAAAATTTGATTAGTGCGTCTTATAATGCACTGATTGACCAGTCCAACTAGTTCCTGTGTCTTTTGCAGCGCACGCTCGCGTTCTGAATCCGTCGAATCAGCATTTTGTCCACGCAAAATGGCATTCTCAAAGTTACGCTTGAATTCAGCACCAGTACCCAGCATTTCGGGATTTACAAAGTTCACCAGACTGAAGTATTCCGTTAGATCGTTTTGTATAGGCGTACCGGAAAGCAGCACACGTCGCTTGGTGCGCAATCCCATGAGCGCTTGGTAGGTAAGATTGTCGCTGTTCTTTAGGCGATGGCCCTCATCACAGATAACCATGCCCACCTCAGTTTTGCAGAGTATGGGCGCATACAGACGAAACGTTTCGTAGCTGATCAGCAGAACGGGTGTGCCGCAGCGCGTGGCAGTGTTCATGGCGAACTGCTCTAAAGTGCGTGTTGTGTCCTCTTTGGAGCCACCCTCCATAGCCAGGCAATGCATGCGTCCCTGGAGCCATTTAGTAAATTCTTTTTCCCAATTTTTCACTAGCGAAGAGGGTGACACGACTATGGCTTTGCTTATGGTAGGTTTGCATTGTGGACTCTGGCGCAGCAGTGTCCACACTAGCGACACGCATTGCAGCGTTTTTCCCAAGCCCATTTCGTCGGCCATGATGCAACCATTGAAGTTGCCACGTTTGCCCTCTACACACTCGTACATAAAACGCACACCCTCACGCTGATGCGGACGCAGTACATTTGTCAGTATGGGATCCACCACTACATGCACTAAGATGTCGCTCGGATCCATAGACATGCGCTCGTGATCCGTGTAGGCAGGCGGTGTATACAGCACCAGCGCATTGCATCCCTGCGGATCGTGTAGAGCGCGTCGCACAATTGTCCTGCGCACTCCCAGAGTACGGCTGCCACCATAGTCAGGCACATAATTGGCTATGGGCACCTTAAACTTGCGTGCCAGCACTTTGGCAATTGCCAGCTCATACTCACTATTGGCTGTGAATCTTATGGGTAACGGCAGCTGAGCCACATTTGAGGAATCTCGCAGTGCGATTTGCCTTTGCCGCTGCTCCAGCTCCTGTTGACAGGCGCGTTTATTTTTCTTGAGAAGCGGTGGCGTAAACGCATGCTTTGCTTTGATGCATCCGCCTGTTCTTTGGCTAGGCGCCAGGCTGCGCCGCTATTTGATAAACCACAAGTTAATTCAATGCATTGTTTAACTTGAAACACAACTATTTACCATTTTACGAAATTATTATTATTGTTTATCAAAACAAACGCGCTAAACTAGAACGCATTGTACAGCACTGTAGGAGTGTTGCCATTTAAGCAGTTTTATAGCTACATTTAGCTTTTTTATATTTGCTGAAATATAGTATTCGCAATAATAGTCAATTTAAAAATACATATCTTTACTTCTAATCTATATTAACGCATTATATTCTAAATTTAAAATTGTTAAAAATAAACTAGTTATTTATTTTAAATTCATGCAACTCTGCACAAATTCAAAACAGTGCTGTATATGGTCGAATTGAGTTAGCTGCCATCACTAGTCTTTTTGCAATACATTTTACTGCATATAATTGATAAGAACAGCCTGTTTTTAACATATTTAACAATTGCCAGCACAGCGTAATTATAGCCAGACATTTTTGTTATCTTCGTGCTGTGTACTTACACTGGATGCCCGCTAAGCAAGCTTAAAATAAACCGAGTATTCGTTGCTTAACTTTCGGCGATTTGCAGTCGTGGTGGTTTGTTATTGGAGCAGCAAGAGATTAAAAATAAACTGTTTTATATTTGTAAATGGTGCTGCTTCGCTATAAAATAAAATGCAAACGTCTCAATTAGCCACATACTACAAGCACAATTGCAATAAATGCAATTTTAAATGTTATCTGTGCGGTAAGCTAATACATATGAAATAATAATAATTATTGTTTTTCGTACAATATATGCATAATTCTTTACAGAGTGTTAATTAAAGCGTTGATTTAAATTTGAAGTTGAAACGAAATACACAGTGGAAAGGGAGACACAATAACTCAGTTTGTCAAGAGCAACAACAAGTAACACGTTCAAAGTGAAGGTCAACGTCACAGCCAACAACACACGAGCAACAACAACAGCAACGTAACAAGTAACGGCAACTGTGGCTGCCAAAAATCAATCAACAGACGCGCCAGCTGCTTGGATTTGTAGCTAGCGCTTAGCTTTAAATTGAGTGCAAAGCTTTGGGGTCAGCGCCTTAGCACGAACATGAGCACGGCATGTTCATTTGTGGCCCAGCGATTGCTGTTGCCAACGCTGCTGTCTCTAGTGCTGCTGGTGGTCTGTGTCCTCAGCGACGATGCCAGCACCATGCCCACACAGAATATGTCCAACAAGGAGCGTGCTGAATTGCGGTAAAAATCAGTAAATAAGTTATAACGTAATTTTTTCATTTGATTGTTTCATTGGATTACAGCGAGGAATCCCGCGAGATGTTTTATCATGCATATCAGGCTTACATGCAGAATGCCTATCCAGCAGATGAGCTCATGCCATTGTCCTGCAAGGGACGCTTTCGTGGTGTGACACCGTCTCGCGGTGACATGGATGACATACTGGGCAAGTGAGTATCTCCATTAGCTGGCAGTTAAACTGAAATTCTAATGGTAAGCTTTTCTTAGTTTCTCCATGACGCTGGTGGATACTTTGGACACGCTGGTGCTCTTAGGCGACTTTGCAGAGTTTGAGCATGCCGTCAAGCTGGTCATACGAGATGTGCAATTCGACAGCGATATTATTGTGTCTGTCTTTGAGACAAACATACGCATGGTAGGCGGCCTGCTGTCGGCGCATATACTCGCCGAGTATCTGCAAAAGCAGGCGGATGTTATGCATTGGTACAAAGGAGAAATGCTGGAGATGGCACGCGAATTGGGTTATCGTTTGCTGCCGGCTTTTAATACCACCACAGGCATACCGCATGCGCGTGTTAATCTGCGTCTGGGCATGAAGGATCCACAGCTGAAGAAATCACGTGAGACTTGCACAGCTTGCGCTGGCACCATTCTGCTGGAGTTTGCTGCACTGTCGCGCCTGACTGGCGATCCCATCTTTGAGTCACGCGCACATGCGGCCATGGATGCATTGTGGAAGCTGCGTCATCGCGGCTCAGATCTTATGGGCACTGTGCTCAATGTGCACTCTGGCGACTGGGTGCGACGTGATTCAGGCGTAGGCGCTGGCATTGATAGCTACTACGAGTATCTGTTCAAGTCGTATGTGCTACTGGGCGATGACAAATATCTGGCGCGCTTTAATCGTCATTATAATGCCGTAATGAAATATGTCAGCGAGGGACCTGTACTTCTAGATGTGCTTATGCATCGTCCACATGCCAAATCGCGTAATTTTATGGACTCACTGCTGGCGTTTTGGCCCGGACTGCAGGTGCTATCCGGTGATCTCAAGCCAGCCGTGCAGACACACGAAATGCTTTATCAGGTTATGCAGATGCACACCCTCATACCGGAAGCCTGGACGGTGGACTTCCAAATACACTGGGGCCAGCATCATTTGAGGCCCGAGTTTATTGAATCTACATATTTTCTATATCGCGCCACTGGCGATCATCATTATCTACAAGTGGGCAAGCGTGCGCTTAAGGCGCTGCAGAAGTACGCCAAAGTGTCCTGCGGCTATGCAGCTGTGAGTGATATACGCACTGGCAAGCATGACGATCGCATGGACTCCTTTGTGCTATCCGAGACATTCAAGTATCTGTACCTGCTGTTCTCCGAGCCAGCGGACTTAATCATTAATGTGGATGAATTTGTTTTTACCACGGAAGCGCATCTGCTGCCATTGTCCATTGCACAACTAGGGAATTCAACGTTTAGTAAGCATAAATAGATAATTTATAAATACAATATTAATATAATGTTCTTTGCTTTGCAGATTTTCGCCAATCGGACGAGCATAGCGTACTTGACTTCATGCGCACCTGCCCCAGTTCCAATAAGCTTTTTCCTGAAAAAGTACGCAAACCATTGCGCAACTTCATTACGGGCTCGTGTCCGCGCACCAGCAGCGGAAAGCGTCTCAGTGCTCTGGACTTTCAGGCAAGCAATTCGGATCACTTGCGAGCTGTTTATGACATGGGCATCACCATGGTGTCCGTAGGCGATCGCAGCCAGGGCAAGGTGCGACTCTTTCATAGTTTCTATAATGTAAGTATCAAAAACTTATTATTATTTATAGCAAACGTTAATATTTTACATTTTGGCAGGCCAAAAGCCAGGAGGAAGGCGAGATGGGCTTGCAGTTTATGCAGGAAATGCTGGAATTAACCAAAATGCAGAGTATGAATCAGCTGGCACAGCTGCAGGTGCGTAATTCGCAAGAGAGTTGGGCGAAGATACTCTTAATGGTGAGACTGCTGTGCAAGTTAAAATGAATGTTGTAAAGAGAGAGTCATCTCATCCAATACACAAGCTACACAATGTCTGACGCTCTTAGTTAACAAACGCTTTGCACTCAAACACACACAAGTCTTTCAGAAGTTGCTTGAGTCTTTATATATATATGACTCATGACCTATTTATTCTTTACAGGCGGTTGCTTGGGCTGCGGACGATAAGCAGGAGGACTGGCTAGCTCTGATGGCGGGCCCATCACACTTCAGCCCGGAGCTGCTGGGCGACAAATATGTTGAGGGTGAAATTGTGCTGGCGCAGCCGTTGCGCGCCTGCGATGAGCAGCTGGAGAATGCCAGCGTAATGAGCGGCAAAATTGTTGTGGCGGAGCGCGGAGATTGCACGTTTGTCAGCAAGGCGCGACTGGCACAAAAGGCGGGCGCCAAAGCGCTGATTGTCTGTGATAATGTATCAGGTTCTTCCGGTGAAACGCAGCCCATGTTTGCCATGTCTGGCGATGGCAACGACGATGTCTCCATACCCGTTGTCTTCATGTACAGCCTGGAGTTTGCCAAATTGTCCGCCCAAATGCAGCGGCGGCCGCAGCTGAGTGTGCGCATCATGCAAATGGTGGAATTCAAGCGCTGGCAGCTAGCCAAGGAGGCGCATCTGAATGAAACGGCGGCAGCGGCAGCAGCAGCGTCGACGATGCCAAAGAAAAAACCAGAGAAGGAGTTGTAGTTAATACTTCGTGCAGCATTGGCGCAGCGCGCTAACTCATCTAGGGCGCCCACTTAACTTCAAAAAAGTGCACTTCACTAAACATTTCACTAACATATATATATATTTATATATATAGATATAATTTTGGAAACTTGATTTGCTTGTAGCATAAACTCATTTGGCGCTAGATTAAAGCATTTCCAACGATTCACGAGCTATAATTATAACTATAGCTCGCCTATTGGCATGTGAGATTCGGGCAACGTGCTTGCGTATATTTGCAATAGTTTAATAATAGTACATAATATTTCACAAACATTTTTCTATGAATTTTACTTGTGTACATATGAAAAGAGAAACTTTATGTATATAAACACATATACATTAGCTGTTAATATGTAATTTAATTAGTAATTTTAATAATGTACTAGCCTGTAACAAATCAAGTTAAAATGTAGTTAAAATTTTATTAGTACGTATACCAAAAGTGTTAAAATGATAACTAATATAGAACAAATTACAAAACCAATTGTATTAATTTTATTGTTGAGCTGAATAACAAGTACGAAATCGAATCTAAATAATATAAAAATTGTTATAGACAATTTTTAGAGTTAAGGCTATCAGCAGGAAATAATAAAAGCATAACAAGTCTTATAGAAATTCATTGTTTATGCCCTGACTTATTCGATCTTATCGCCACCGTTGCATCAACAATGACGCGCACCAAGTTAAAAGCAGTTACTCACTTGTGGCTAGACCAAGTTTACTTTTTTGCACCACAGGTGTGCATGGCTAGCTCTGTGGCCTAGACTAATGGGAATCACCTGTCACACTGATAACACGCCGTGTTACACATATGGCTATTGATATTAATGCTTGTTTATGCGAAAATAAATATAAGCGCGAGCATTTGGTTTGTTTCGTTGCTCAAAAATTCCATAGAAGAGTTATTAATATTTTAAGATAGTAAAATTAGTTGAAATTCCCTTTTTATTGAATACTCAATAAGGAATGTTTGCTGTTTCTTTCTAGAAATTGTAATACACTTCAAAAATACTGATTCATATCCTTTAAAGTTTCATTTAGTTAAGGTATCTTATCAGCAAAACTAATCAGCACTTAAACCTATTAATAGGTTGTAGGTTCTAGGGTATCTTTATGGGCGACAAGGCCGACAAATGCACTTAATGAGTTTTTCAGTATTATATAAATTGAATCAGTTTCAAATTAAGGCAATCAAACATGCTACAACAAATAATTTCATATGACATGTTTGCAAAGCAATTTTCGGTTAATTAAAGTTATATTTACGCAGACACTGGATATATACATACATGCACACTTATATAAACACATACATTTGTATAACAATTGGTAGTTGAGTTGACTTGAATTTATTTTATACACTTTGGTTATCAGTTACAAGAGGCTATCAAAAATAGTTGTTGTTGTTGTTGTTATTGCGGCTGCACAAAGCGACAATTTATAAATATTGTATAGAAAATACTAAACGCTAGTTTAGCCTTTTAGGAAATGTATTACAATCTAAATTCAACTTGCATGTAATTAAGTGATGAGGTAACAATAATAGTTTAAAAGCGCTCAACAATTGGCGTGCCAACGATAATAAGCTTCACTTGTACACCAAACTTAATACTAGAGAACATACACACATATAATATATAAATATAAACTGTGTACAATTTTCATTTGTTGTAGTTATAGTTGTTGTTGTTTTTGTTATACAGCCGGTGCGAGTAATTGCCTGTTATCTTATCTCCCCGAGCAGGCGCTGATGTGGTTTGATGCTTGTTGGCCTAGCTATTTATAAACAATTATAAAGACGCTTTGCTAAAATATCCATATGCTCTAGACGCTGAGATTACTGAATGCCATTTTAGAAACCACTAGTAAAATCATTGAGGAGTCAGCAATCGATCCAGTCTAGGAGGCCAGACCACGTTGCTTGCGCTTAACACGCGCATATGGACCCACTGTCGGATCCATGACAAAGTCATAGAGCACACGAGTCCAGCTGGTATGCTGTGGCATCGTATCATAGAACTCCTTGGCAATGCGTTTCACTTCGGGCAAGCGCGAGCCCGGCACTGAAGGAAAATCATGATGCTCGTTGTGATAGCCGACGTTGAATGTAATCCAATTAAGAGGACCGTAGTAGGAATACGTTTCAAAGCCCTTGGCAAACATATAATGCTCGGAAATAAAGTGTCCTGCTACCGGATGCAGTCCCATGGCCAGTATGGAGCCAATGACTAAGTACGCCATTGCTTTCCAGCCGACAAAGTAGACTACGGCCGCATTGAAGCTCAACTGTACGATTGTATTGATGATTTCCAGACGTGTTGGTGGCTTTGGATTGATCACAAGCGGACGGAATATATAGAAGAAAGGCTGCAGACACACCCAGATGAATTTGCCAAAGGTAGTGTCGAACAGTTTTGCCTCCATTAGTGTCGGTATATCCGTATCAATCACTTCATCGCCTTGGTAGCTGTAAAACAAAGAATTTATTAAAGTCTATATAAGAATTTCCATAATATTAGTCAGCAATGCCTTATAAGTCACGTATTCTATATATTTTGAATATTGCACTATTAACAAGTCGTTGAATGGGGAATTCAATTAATAGATTAGATTAGATTAGTAATTAACACCTGGCTGCCAGACACACGTTTGTTGTCGAAGTGCAACGCACACACCATGTGACTTGATAAATTTAGCTTTGAAAAATATAAATAAATCAAAACATAAAAGCATAACAAAATCCCTTAAAAGTAATTGCAAAATTTTCAATATTGATTTACTAAAAAAATAATATCAATCTGTCAACGCTTAAATCCACACATTAGGCCCTCCTCGGAATTTTTTTTAATATATACTCATTTGATAAGGCAGTGATTCAGATATGAGGGCAAGTAGAAAATAGCAATAAAAACATTGCAAATGTATGTGTTGAGTCCGTCTACGTGACCAATTGAGACAATCATTAACCACACATATATACATATATCAATATAATGTGCAGCTTTAGGCTTATACAATGCTTGCGTGCAAGTTTATCAGCAAGTATTGCCGGCTTAACTTAGTAAGCTTCACTACGAAACTTAACACCCGCAGCATTTGTACTCACACATCTTTAGATGAGAGTAGCGAACGCGTTTGCCGGTTGACAGCTTTGCATGTGAAGCACACAGTGGGGAAACAAAATTTGTATGGCTACGCCCCACGCACTAATACATAGGCAGCGCTTAGATTTCGGTTTACATATATTATACAACCGGCACACATATCTCCTAACGCGCATGGACACACATACACACACAGACGTGTAGTACTTATAACGTCATCGAATCAACAGCGTATTCCTCAACTTACCGATGATGTTCCAAATGATATTTCTTGAACGATATGCTCATGGGCAGACCAATGGGTAAATTGCAGACAAATCCAAAAATGCGATTGTGCATTGGTCGGCCGTGGCCGAAGGCTAGATTGTGCGATATCTCATGCACGGCCAACATAAGCGAGTGATTTAGTATGCCGCCAAAGCAATAGGCCAAAGCAATTAGCCATGGCCATGACAAGTCCTTGACAACGAATAGCGTTAATATCTGAATGAGCACCATGCTCCCCGCTATCCACTTGAAATTGGGATCATGTCCAAAGAGTTTCTTTATCTGCGGGTATTTCTCCAATATTATTTTCCGGCGCGAGGCATGCGGCTCCTCTGTATACACCCATTCAAAGTCGGTGCGCGACACTTTTTGGCCCATTTTTTGTACTCTTATGCTATTCTACACGTTCTGCTGGCAATTAGGCACAAAACTTGTGCATTATTAGTCGAAATCAAGTTTTAAAAAAATATATAATTCGCGTTTTTCCGCTACGTCGACTCCAGCAGAAGTGAAAAAAATTAATAATAATAATTTCCAAGCTGGCGGCTATCATCTGGTATACTATTGTGCGAGCAGTCTCAGCAGTTCGAAGTGAGAGCGAGACGGCAATAATGCAAAATACTAGCAAGTATTATCTACATTGATTGACCGAATTCGCCTTTATTTTTTTTTCCAACTTTTCCGTTATCATATCTCTAAATTTACCACTGTGCAGCGAAAATATATCCAGATTTAAATTTGAAATCACACAGATGTAGTAGTAAATCATGGATTTTTGGACATTTTACAGTTGCACATTTACATAATGTTATTTATGCACATAGATTCAAAAATATATAATTCAAAGAGTTCGCTCAGCTGGTTGGTTTTCCTTAACATCAACGGATCATTTGAAGATTTTTCTGAAAAGCGCAGGTACTTAGTTGCAGCTGCCCCAGCTGAAGTTTCTACCTGCAGGAAATAGTGAAACAAAGGAATAGACACGGCAGCTGCTTTAGTTCGCCATTTTATATAATGATTCATAATAGTGATCAGTTTGTAGTACATATTGCAAATTTCGTAGATCAAGTATAACTTAGGCACCAAGCTGCTGCTGATGTTTTTGTTTATAGCAAACTGAAATTTACTCAGTCTAGCTTGCAATTGCATGTTGTTATTGTGGATAGCGTGGGCTGATAAACAGCTGTAGTTGTTGCTAGCTTGTATGTGTATGGGATGTTTATGAATACGTGTGTGTGCTTGGGTGTTATATTTAAACATTAAATTGTGTACATATATATTTTTGTTGTTTTTTAATATATTTTTATCAATAGTTCTAGAAAAAGCTAAAACAATGTGTTTGATGTAGTTGGTGTTCTTATTTAACTGCTACACACACAAAAAATAAACGAAAGATGTTGGCTCGTCGTCTCGCAGTTGTTGATTAATAGGTCTTAGCGTTTTTTTGTATATATTTTTTAAATTTGTTTGTTGCTTGGTGACGTCGCAGTTATCAAATTGATGTTACAGCTTATACTCTCAGTTTAGATGTTGGTTGATTGTTTCGGAGGAGGGGAAACTCCCCAGCAAAGTGCCTCCAGCGGCTGTTGTAGTTGCTGCTGCTGTAGCTACCGATGATGTTGTTGATGTTGCTTCTGCGTATGCTGTTGATATTGCTGCTGTTTCGTTGTTTAAATAAATATTTAACTTGACTTTAGAATGGTTTGATTCAAATATTATTTTGCGATTTGTTTAGCAGTATTTTTGCTCACTCACTTGTTTTTTATTTTTGCTTGGGGTTTACTTTTTTTTTTTGCTCAACAAAATATTTAAATCAAATCGGCAATATTAGCAGGCATTTCCTCAATAGTAGTGTGATAGAATTGTTCAATATCCTTCAGGATTCGTCGATCATCATCTGTGATGAAGTTGATCGCAACACCCTTGCGACCGAAACGACCACCGCGACCGATTCTAAACAAACAAGAAGAGAAGGCGTTAGCCAAATGTTATAATTGGCAAGTTTTGTTGTGATTTACCTATGAATATAGTTCTCGCGGTTCGAGGGGAGGTCATAGTTGATGACCAAGGAGACTTGCTGCACATCAATACCACGCGCCAACAAATCAGTTGTAATCAGCACACGAGAAGATCCCGAACGGAATTGTTTCATGATAACCTCACGGTCGCGCTGCTCCATGTCGCCGTGCATGGCGGACACAGTGAAGTTGTGGTTAGACATCTCTTGGGTCAGCTGGTCGACCTGTTGCAAAAATAAAAAGATTATAGATACCACAACACTTGACAGCCAGCGGTTATTAATTACCTTGCGACGGGTATTACAGAAGATAACCGACTGGGTAATGGACAGCGTATCGTAAAGATCGCACAGTGTGCCCAACTTCCAGTTCTCCTGCTTCACATTCACGTAGAACTGTTTGATACCCTCAAGTGTCAACTCCTCCTTCTTGACGAGAATGCTAACGGGCTCACGCATAAAGCAGCGGCTCACTTCCAGCACATCTGGAGGCATTGTGGCAGACAGCAGGATAACCTGCACATCCGGAGGCAACATCTTGAACACATCCTGGATCTGGTCCTTGAAACCGCGAGACAACATCTCATCGGCCTCATCGAGCACGAACAGTTTGATAAACTGCGTGCGCAGCACCTTGCGGTTGATCATGTCATAGACACGACCAGGTGTACCAACTACCACATGGCAGCCAGACTCCAAAATGCGGGCATCTTCACGCACATTGGTGCCACCAATGCAGGCATGCGAGTGAACCTTCATGTACTCACCAAGTGCCATAACCACACGTTGAATTTGGGTGGCCAACTCGCGAGTGGGTGCCAGAATCAGAGCCTGGCATTCGCGAATGGACGTATCGATTTGCTGAAGTATGGCAATCGAGAAGGTGGCGGTCTTGCCAGTACCTAAAATAAAGCAATTATAATTTAATTACATTTCGCTACTTGTCAAAGCAAAGCAAAGTACGTGAAAAAACGCGGCAAAGCCGATCGCAGTAGAGAACAATAAAAAGTGGCGCGCAAGCGCAATGACGCGTTGCTTTCAGAAAGAGAGCAGAGAACATCTACAAAGTCGGGTAGAGAGAAAGAGAGCGCGTAAAAGTGAGCAGCTGAGCGGCTGAGTCAGCACGGTCTGATGTTTAGTTGCGCTTTCTCATTAAAAATGATATATGTATGCAAACATTTTTATTGTTGAATTTCTTTTTTTCACTTGTTTATGCATAAATGTATTACTCACCGGACTGTGCCTGGGCAATGACATCGCGACCCTTGACGCAAGGAATGATAGCGCGCTGTTGAATGGCCGATGGCTTCTCAAAACCATAACCATAGATGCCGCGCAGCAGCTCCTCGCGCAAGTTCATGTCATCAAAGTTGTCATAAACCTCATGCCAGGTCGACTCGATGACACCCTCGGGGTCCATGCCAGCGGGACCATCTTGAGCTATTTCACTTCGATCATCCCTGAAACAGCACAAATACGATATACATGTAAGTTAGTTGAAAATTTAACTAATTTCATTAGCTATAGTCATGTTAATTTGCCAATTTTCTGCTTTTATATTTTATTGGTTATGGCGAATGTACGCTTGGCAACCAACCAAGGCATCGAACAGCAGTGGCGGATGTATTTGCGGCATCGGCTGCTGCAACTACTACACACTTACATTATCAACAATAAAAAATTGACTAGTTAAATTTGTATACTGAATTTCGACGGCTTGAGCACCGTTCAGTTAAACAAGTTCTGTATTGTTTGTATGTCAAAAAGTTTCTAACGAAAATTTTCTTTTTTTTTTCACAGAGTGCACACACGAACGTGTTTGTTGTGCGTGCTGCTCTGCGGTATTTTCACGAATGACAGTGAGTTTTTTTTTACGACTACTAAGGCGGCCTTTTGAGCGTCAGCGTCACCCCGTTGAAATTGTGTGAGTGCGAGTGAGTTCACTAGATGTGTCAATGTCACTGGCAGTTGTTGTGTATGTGTGTAAGAGCAGTATAGAAGTCTAACAATCATTTAACTGCAGTGTTGCATGTGTGCGGCGTAGTAATTGCAAAATAGCAGTAGAACTAGGGCGAAAAAGTAGGTAGAACAGGAAATTTTATGCCGACAGAGCGAATTTAAGGCGTGTGTTTTTCCACCACTTGCATTGCGATTGTGGGTAGCGGAGAGTCGTACAACCACCAAATTATTTGAATTCCTAACACTTGGGAAAATTCTTTCAACACATAACATTCAAATGTATGTACATAATAGTAGCGTTGGCATTGAAGTTCTTTACGCATATGTATGTATATGTATGCGTGTGTAGTCATCGTCCATTTCAACGTCCAGTCAGCGACCATGAGTCAAAGGCATGTGTTTGTATATGTACAAACATATGCCTGTGTGTGAGTGTGTATGTGAGCGAGAATTTGTATTTTTGCAATGATTTCATTGTTGTTACAGAGCGTAGTATGAACGTCTGGACAGATTGGCTACACTTGCATCACCTTCAGTGAAGTTCATATAATAACTTTGCTTCAATGCTGTTTATTAAGCCTTTGTTGCTCATAAATATATTAAATATTTGATCAAACACACGCATATGCACGCACACTATCAACAACCACTGCGCTCTTGTTCGTTAGTTATCGCCCTCTCTTTCTAGTGCTGTCATTCGTGCCGCAATGTCCGCTGTCTTCGTGTAATTTTTTTTTGTTCGCCTTCTGTTTCACTTTTTGGGTTAAATTTTTGTAACGCTATTTTAAGAAGTATTGCTCACTGAAACCGCCTTAATTTTTGTCGCAGATTTTGCCAAACTTTCCCGCAAGTCCATCTTTCACAGATTATAATTAAAATCGTTAAATAATACTAACATTTTCTGATTATTATTTGGCACTTTTTATACACGTGCTGCTGATTGTTAAAACCAAGCAAAAGAGGCTCCATCTTGCAAAACTTTTAGAGATGATAGGTAATTGGTGGGGGCTGCTCGATAATCAGGGTTGCCAAAACGTTTTTCAATACTGTGTCGATGATATGTTTTATATTTCTTTAAGATAATTTTAAAATGTTTAATAAAATAACACTGGGAAAATATAAATGTATTTGATTTTTGAATACACTTTTGCAGTGACTGGGACACAGTTTGTGTAGAAGATCAGAAACTTGTGTGCTCCATGCTCTCTCCTTCCACAATTGTAAAATACCCTTTCCCGCGTTATGTGACAAAATTCAAAGTGTATAAATAAATATCAAAGTATTTCAATAGATAATATCGATACATCGATATTTGAGCAAAAATAACAATATAGATATATAATTTTTTCCTAAAATATCGATATATTGATATTTTTTTGACAACCCTATAGTATAATTTCATCGCCGCAACGAACAGCGTGTGAAAAGTGTGAGTTACGATTGAATTTAAGAAAAATAGCTCGTAATAATTGCAATTTATTTAATAGAATGTGAAAAGTTCGTTGGTTGTTGGCGCGTCTACCAGTTAGAATCTTTATTTTAATGATTAAATAATTCAGCAAAGCTTAGTTTGACAAAAGAACAACTAACAAAAGAAAGACCGACTGACTCACACACACACATCAGCATTTTCGCCGACGGCGTTGGCTGCGCGCATACGTATACGTGTGTATATGTATGTATAAGTGTGCAAAAAAAAAAAGAAGTGGGAAAAGTTAAGCAGCCGGCCGCCTCGCTGGAGAAAAAAAATGACTTGTCAAAAATTGGTCTTAGCCTTGTGCTTAGTAGGCCAGCATTTGCAACAAGCATATGTATGTATGCATATAACGCGCGCATACATACACTTATATGGGTGTTTCACATATCTATATTAAAATCAAAAAGTCTATTTTTAATTTATGATTGACCAAAAATCCTATTCATAACACACACACACACACACATGTATGTATACATACATATATATTTCAGAGACTTGAGATGTTGAGTCATCTCCTGCTCTCACTCACTCATTTGCATTACGCGGCCGGCAATTTATAACGGCCTTATATGCCATTTCACTCACACACACACACTCCAGCGCATACAGTTTTTGGCATTGCATTCACACTCGCTCACTGAGCGGATTGTGAGCGAGCGTCGGTGAGTCACGCGCGCTTGATATTTGAGTGGGTTTAGTAGCAAAGAGAAAACTCACGAGTGGAAAGTTACTCATAGTAGAGAGAGAGAGAGAGAGCAGAGAGTAGCAGCTATAGCTACTGGCTCATGGGAAAAGTATCTTAAACCAAAAAAAATTTGTTCAATCGTTTTTGTAATTCCGTGCAATTTGGACGTGTTTTTGGAGCTGCTCCTGCTGCGCTGCTGAACGGTGTATGTGTGTGTGACTGTGTGTGCTGTCTCTCGCTGGCTGTGTTAGTGTGTGAGTTTTTTTCAAAAGAAGCAGCGAATAAAAAAAGTATGCGCTGCTTTTCAAGTTTTTAAGAGTATTAAAATTAAAATACAGATCCTAACAGAGTCGCACAACCAAACTAAACGATAGCTCCATGCGAAAAAAAAGAAAACGAAAAGAAGACTTGAACTAAAAAAAAAAAAAACACAAAAATTTTATATATTTTTTCTAATCCTTCTCGTTGCAGTTTAAATAAGTTTCCTTTAACAAATTACAAAAGATAATCGACGAATTTCTCTCTCGCTCGCTTTGCTAATTCTCTTGGTGGCGTGTACAACAAAGTGAACAAAAGTAACGCGTGTGTAAAAAACGTATAGTTTAAATAAAAACCCACCACCCACACAAACAAAAAACAGCAACAACAAAACTACAATATGAGCTGGCAAGATTATGTTGATAACCAACTTCTGGCCTCCCAATGCGTAACCAAGGCGTGCATTGCCGGACACGACGGCAACGTTTGGGCGCAGTCCAGCGGCTTTGAGGTGAGTGTACGCTAAATTAAATTTGCAAAATAACAGCAAAATTGTCCTTCACTCCCAAGCGGCAGAGCAATGGCAAGTTCAAGGGTGTGACCACCAAAAGCAACAAAAACAACAACGACAACAATGCAATTGCACTCACACATGCACAAGAGAGTTAACTGTGTATTTGTTTAGATTAGCTGGAATAGAATATGTTTGTGTTTATGAATTTGCATTGTATAATTTGAGAAATTCCTATTTAAAATTGTTTTTACCAACTTTGGTGTCCGCCATTATAAGTTTTATTTCGGTTTGATAAAGCAACTGCCACCCACCCTTGCAAGCGCGCTCTCTCTCCCCTCGACTTTCTTCATCAGTTCAATCGCCTGCGCAGTGGGTGCAATCTGTTGTCTATCTCCCTCCCTCTCTCGTTTCTCTCTTGCAAAAGCACTCACAGTGCTTGTCAAACCAACTGATAAGAACTTTTGTGTTTTAGTTCGTTTCCATTTATTTATAGCAGCAATTAGACATTAAGCGACAAATTAGCAGCAGCTGTCTATGCTATGTTTAATAAGCATTATTTATTAGTTTGTGACTCATGCTAAATATAAAAAGGAATCAATGTTAGAGCTGAGCTGAGTCAGATTAAACTTGGTTTGTCATAGCGTGAAATAAGAGAGCGCGAGAGAGAGAGAGAGAGCACCTTGCCGGGTTAGTCGCGTAGCCTTCAATGCGTTTTATCAACACATACACAGACAAAGAGTACTTTACTCAATAGTTTGATATTTTGTTTGTGTGTGGGTTTATTATCTCTGTTTCCTCTGCCGGCGAAAAAAAAACAACTTATTTTATCACAAACAAGCAGCAAAAAAAAACCTTCATACGTTTCAAGTAGATTGGAAATGAAATGAAAGAAATGACGCGTCATCAGCTCTGAACAGCAGTAGCGTCTACATTTTTTTATATGCTCGCCACGTTTTCGCATTTACTTTATGCGTTTGTGTGTGTGTGTGTGCAACTTCCTGCTGACTCCAACAGAAGCGTACGTAACCATGTGCTTTGAGATCCTTTGTTTGTGCGTCTGTTGCGCGCCCCATTCATGCTAAGAGTCATCCATACGGGGTGGGTGGGGCTTAGGGACACTCCCTTGCTTTGTTTGAGCTGCAGCTCGCTCTCTTTGTTTTTTGTTTGCTCTCTCTTAAGCGGCATGCATTAGATTGTTATCGATAGCTTGCTGACAAGTGCTAATCTGTTATCTAAAGTGCGAACTACAGCATAACACTAAAAGAAATTAAATCAATTTGATTACAAGTAAAAGTGAGAAATTGCCAACATCATCATCAACATCTGCTTTGACTTTGTTTGTCGCGATTTTCTATACACAAAAGCGACAAGTATCACTTTCATTTTGTTTACTGCTCCCCCCACCTGCAGAGCTATAGCTTGTTGCTTCTGCCGCTTCGTATGTATTTATTTTGTAACTAATTTTTCATGATTCATCGAAAAGTGTTTACTGCCATTTTACCTTTAATTTTGCATGGATCAGCTGCTGTTGCCAGACGCTTTTACCTGGCAAAGTTTGTTTGCGTGTGTGCGAAGTCAAAATTCTTCACTCTTATCAATAACGTCTTTATTTTTTTTGCGCATTACGCTTTGGTTTTGTATTTCGCACAATTGGAAATGTGGCATTGGTGGCAAAGCTGACTTTATAAGGCAAACAGCACATAAGGCGTTAATATATATTTTATTTATTTAATTTTCGTGAGTGCACAAAGCAAATTAATCATGAGTTCAATGCTTTATATTTAAATGATGTATTTAATACATTTTTGAAATAGCTTAGCTTTGAGTTTTGTTTGCCAAACCGGCTTTTCGCTCGCTTCGCTCTCTCTCGCTCATTTTAAACTCGCTCGCTCTTGTGGAAGCTTCTGGAAGTCTTTAGACTCTTTAATTTGCTTAAGCATTGTCATAATTAGACTCTTAGATATAGTTGTGAAAGTCGTATACTGCCAACTGTTGTTGGTCCTGCAAATGTTAATGGCATTTTGTGTGTGGGCTAAACTTGTTTTTCATTTCGCTCTTGCGCTCTTTTTACATGAGCCCCTCCTTGATTTGTTTTGTTTGCTTTTTAATGCACTTTGTAGCCGTGTCTTGCATTTTATTAATGAGCTGGCGTTGTCATCAATTTATGGCTGCTTTGTTGCTGTTGCTAGCCGGCCGTCTGAATAGTTTGTAAGGACAAAACTTAAAACAGACACACGCAGCTTGCATAAATTTATAAAAATTTATGGCAAACGTGCGTGACTTTACATAGCGAACAAAAAATTAATATTTAATTTGCGCTTTTTGTTGTTTGTTACAGGTTACAAAGGAGGAGCTGGCCAAATTGATTAGCGGATTTGAACAGCAGGACATCCTTACCAGCAACGGTGTTACATTAGCCGGCCAACGGTACATTTACCTCTTCAGGCACAGACCGTGTGGTGCGCGCCAAACTGGGCCGAAGCGGTGTGCACTGCATGAAGACGACACAAGGTAAGAAAAAACAAAAACATAGAAACTTCGAAAATATTATGACTGATAAGCAGAGTCAAGTTATTTTATTTCAAAGACTTATCGAAAGGTGCAAAGCATTTAATCCAGAGATAAGTGTGCGACTTTAACAGTAGCAGCAGTTCAAATATGTTGATAAGCATTGGAATTGAGCAATTATAAAGCCCATAAGCGTGTGTGTGTGTGTTGCTCATTAAGCAAGCAAAAAGCCAACAGAGCTAAACATTATTATGCCTAATTTGTTGCATTTAATGCGCACTTTACACTTTGCTTGCCACACATTGTAGCAACAACAAACAACAACAACAACGAAACGAGCTGTAAATGATAGGCTATTATAATGTGCCGCTGTGTTTGCTGCGCTCCATTTTTCCGGTCAACTGACTAACTAACCCCCTGCTCGCATACATATATACATATGTTTATATGGCGTATATATATATAACAACTGGCAAATCTTGGCAGCGTGTTTTAGTTTAACGACTTTGTATGTTTGTGCTGCTCAGCAGTTGTCATCGTCTCTGCCATATTTGTTTAGTTTTAAGTTTTTGCAGCAACTGTTGCGCCGCTAACAACAATAAAAAAAAAGCTCAAGGTTATTGCCATAATCCATTTCAAGTGCAAATGTTGCACAGAAACAGAATAAGCCGCAAAAACAGCCGCAAACAGCGAAGCGTATAAATAGCAATAGGCAAGAAAATGTCTAAACTGGTCTCAGTCTCTGACTTGTTCTCTTCTGACCTAGCTCTGCTGTCTTAGTATGTGTGTGCGGCGCCAGAGATTAGCCTCTTTTAGTTGCTGCTCTCTGTCTTCGCTTTTTATATTTTTGTCTTTATTTGGCACTAAAACGTTTCTATTGAAACTGAAGGCTAAGCAGCTGATTAACTTAACTTAGCTTACAAATCCCCAATAATCAATTAAATTGCATTTGTAATTTGTTGTACATCGGTCATGTAAATTGAACAGCGCGCTGTCACAACGACAGCTTATAATCGTTATCAGTTATCGATTGACATGACAGATTGTCAACACTCTACTGCTCTCTCGCTCGCTCTGTCACGCTATGTGGGGGGTGTTGTGGCTGGTCGCGCTCTGCTGGTTTATTGACCCCTCAGTATTACTTTTTATTTGATTTAGATATTATATATTTTTGCATTAAATTGGTTTAACATAAATTTGCTGCTCATTTGTTTAATTTACAATGGTGGTATGCGTGAATAAGCAAAAATGCCAAATCACTTGAATTTTATTTCGACTTGTCATTCAAAGTTTGCCACAGTGTGCGTACGTCTGTCTGTCTGTGTCTGTGTGTGTGTGTAAGCTTGTCCGGTCTGTCTGGTTTTCACCTGATTCAACGCATCTCACTCACTCTCTCGCTCTCTCACTGTGACTTTATTGAGCGTTTTATTCATAATTTCTGCCAGCCGATGATGCTGCCTGCTGCTGCTTGGTGTAAAATACAGTTAGTTCTTGTTTCTCTATTGCGTGCTTTCTCTATTTGATACGAGTTTGTCTCTGTCAACCGGATAAGCTGCTGAAGATGTTAGCATCAATACAAATGTATTTAATTATGTATGTGTGTGTCCATTCGAGATTTCTACATTTCTGATTAGCGTAGCGTTTAAGATTTATGCGCTATGCTCAGCAGCTTATTAATGTATTTATTTATTTTTATTTTTACTTGCAGCCGTCATCGTTTCCATTTATGAGGATCCTGTACAGCCCCAGCAGGCCGCTTCCGTGGTAGAAAAGCTTGGAGATTATCTGATTACCTGCGGGTACTAGAAAATAAAAGTTTACACAACAACAACCACACCATCAACAACAACAACATGCACACCAACAAGACAGCAAACAAGAATTCGATAAGCAACCGTAAATGAACTACAAAATATATATTTAAAAAAAAAAAAAGTAATTAATAATATTTAAATTTATGCCAAGAATCATTTTGCGGTAATTGTGGTCAAGACACGAATTATAAAATGCTATGTCAGAAAGAAAGAAAAACAAAAAAAACAAACGTAAGAAATTAATTACCCTACAACAAAATTATAAATTTCTTCATTATTATATTTAAACATTTTTGGTTCATACGAGATAAAAATAATAAAAAAAACCAACAAAACAAACTTAAAAAAAAATCAAAATTAAAACAAATTGTATTGGAAAGTATTTTGTAACAACAACAACAACAAGAAAATAACGCAAAGCAACGCAGACAAATTTTTGAAAACTTTTTTGTATAGCAAAAACTTATACACCGATCTATAAAAACATACACACACACACATACATACATACACATACACACATGCAGAGTCTGGCGTGTAAGAGTGAGAGGTGGAAGAAAATGGAAAAAAAGTGAAAGAGACGGAGAAGAAAGACAGACGACGATGAAATACCAAGCAAAATATATATATCTATATATATGTATTTGTGTATATTTATATATGTAAACTATTTGGAGAACCATGAAAGCTCTATTTTTATGTGGCAGGGAACACACACACACACACACGTACATAAAGAAAAGCAAAAGCATACAGACATAGAATGGTAGCATTTTTTATACAATCGAACTTTGAGAGAATTTTGTAATGAAATGAATACAGCCTTTTAGCCCATATACAACAAAAGAGAGAGTAAAAAGTACGTGTATGTGTGAAAAATAAACTATGCTCATCACATTTGTTTAGGTCGAAAATGAATTTCCAAACACACGCACACACATACATACATATGTATTTACTGTTTTCCAACCGTCTCATCTAGCCATATAGAATACATATATACATTAAAAAAGACAAACAAAAAAACATAATTAATGCATATTACTTGCTCTCTGCGCTTTTCATGTTGTAATTTTTGCTAAAAAACTTTATTTTCATAACGAAATGCTAAACGTATACACAAAATTTAACACTTAAGGCGGCAATTTGAATTCTCAAACGTTGTGCAACACTGTCCGATAACTGCCAAGCGTATGCGTTTAACTGCTGAATAAGCTGAATAAGCATTCAGCAATATGCAATTTGCCGTTAACATTTACATTACATACACTCTCGACAATGCATGCGTATTTAAAAAACATAAAAAGTATATACGATACATACATAACAAAAACCTAAACTACTTACTACAAATCATACATAAATAAATGGCTTTTTATGTTAGTTAACAATTCTATTCAATTCTATGCTCTTCTGCTCCCGTATCCCAAACATTTCCCTTTCCAAACAAATTTCGTACAAGCGTCGAAAAAGAATTCATTAAACAAAAAACTGAAATGAATGCATAAATATTGATATAATATAAAATGAAAAAAAAAAAAAAAACAAAAACAAAAAAAAAACAGCATATAATACGAATACTTTAATACTATTGAAATAAAAAATCGAGCACGCCAAAAATGCGGCTCATAAAAAATTATATGCAAAGTTGTTTCTACTAAACAAAAAGGTTTGGAGTTGAGCTCTCTCGAGTGCTGGAGCTTGCATATCGATAGATCAATGAACTCTGGCGCTATCAACTTGACAAATATTCTTTTGTTATGTGCTTTGCTGTTATTTCTTTTATATATTAATTAAAAAGGCATTGCTCTTTATGGAGCGCAAGCTCTTTTTTTTTTTTCTAGGCGGCGTTTTGTCAACTTATTTTTAACAGCGCGCAATCATTTTTCTTTATGTCTGACGCAACTGCGCAATTATTTTGTGAATAATATATAAACACACATATATATAAAACAATTTTTTTATTTGCAGCTGTTATACTTTGAGCAATTATCATGTTTGGCATATTTCAGCGTTGACCTAAATTAAAATTGCAGAAAAAAATAGCTGCGAAAATCTTTAAAACACAACTTAACTTTCGCTTTTTATATTAAAGCGCCTTTTGGTGAAAATCAGTTAACTAGCAGCATATGTTATTGTTAATGCTTATAACAATTTACGGCACGTGTTTTGGGTCTAACGGCTCACGCTGCGGGGCATGCGACTTAGAAATCAACAGACATTAATTCATTTAATAAAATATGCAAATTTCTTTCTAAAGGCGCAAATCATTTTCGTTACGTTCGTCGCAGCAAAACAAAAAACTAATAAAGCATAAATAAAAGCTCTGGCCTTGCATTGCTACAAAATTTGCATTGCAAATTAAATAAGTTTTTTGTTGTTGTTTTCTTTTAAGCCCTAAGAAGAGCGTCGAAGCTTCTCTTAGTGCGCGCTCTTTTGTTTTAATTTACAGCTAACTTTCAGTTTGCATACAAAGTAAGTAGTGACAAATGTATTGAAAACTCGTTTTCAGTTGCAATTTTCAAGGGTCCGCTGCACAGTCAACTGGGCAGAAAGCTGTGGCAAATAGTTAACACGCCCTCTGCCTCGCTGATAAGCTTGTTAAAACGACAAGGCGAAAGGCGTTGCTATAGTCAACGCCCCAGTCCGGCGACTGACTGATTCATGTTGCAGGCCTAGCCAGGCGTAACTTAGGCGAGACAGCAAACTGCACTTGGCTTGTTGCCAGGTGCTAAACTCTGAGGCCAGTGGAGTGTACGTTAAATAAAAATAAATTCTGAAGACTATAAAAGTTAATTGAGTAAATAAAAGCAAAGTAAATGGCATCAAATATAGCACTGCATTAATTATTTCTTAAATAGTTGCAATGCCAAAAGTCAAGATCAAATAAGTTTAACGTGTACTCAACTACGTATACTTAATTTTTGTTATTTGTAGCTTGCAACTATTATAAAAGGCAACAAGCTTAGAATTTGTGTTTGATTAATTTAACATTTAGTAATGCGTGTTGCCAATTTAGTTGCTAACTAATTTTTGAATGCGTTGCTTTAAATAGACAATTACACCAAAAAATATTTATTCAACGCACAGTGTAGAAAACTATAAAAATTAATTGATAAATAAATCCAAACTAAAGAGAATTGTATTAATTTGTGCATAAATGCTTGCAACGCCAAAAGTCTAGATCAACTCTACGTATACTTAATATTTGTTCTCGCAGCTATTATAAAAGGCAACTTGCTTTCAAAATATGTTGTGGTTAAGAATTTGGTTTTGAATTAATTTGAGCAAAAAATGGCAACATGTTTAACATATTTAGTTATTGATGTTATTGTTAATTGATAAATAAATCTAAACTATGTGGAACTGAATTAATTTTTAGCTGAAAGTCTTGCAATGCCAAAAATCTCCTAATGCTCAAGATAACAAAAATTAAGTATACGTTAAGTTGTTAAGTTAATTGTTGTTATGTTTATACATAAGTTTTTAATGCCGAGCTTTGAATTTGTTTATGGTTTGCCGATTTAGTGGCTAACTAACTTTTGCACAGTTTTAATAAAAAGACAAGCACTACAACTGGATTAATTAATAAGCTTTATTTGTAGATTCGTTTAGGGATTATAAACTTAGAGCCTAGCTAGCTATAAGCGCTGCAGATATTTGCGCTTCTGTGGATTGTTGCTGCTGTAGCGGGAATTGTGACGCTTGCGCTTGTCCTGCTTCAGCTTCGACTCGCTCTTGCTGATCATTTGCTCCACGGTGGCGCCCTTCGCTTCCACCGACTTGGAGGCATCTTCTGCATCTTCAGTGGTGCTGGCATTGGCAGTTTCGGTGGCATCATCCTCATCAGCTTCAGCATCTTCAGCATCCTGCTCTGCGGAATCTTCACCAGCATCAAAGGCAGCGCCTACGCTGCCTTCAGTTGTGCTTGTTGCTGCTGGCTTGGACGTTGTGGTGGTTGCTGCAGCTGCTCCTAGCATCATTGGCGTAGTCGTTGGCTTGGGCATGGCTGCTTCAGTGCTGGTGCTGGGCTCGAAAGCTTTGCCAAAGAGTCTCAAGCCAGGCTGCGGATTAGCTGCGCCCAACATGCGATTGAACGGATTGAATGGATTGAGATGACCAAAGGCGCCAAAGGGATTCATCAAGGGTCCGAGGCCAAAGGGTGCGCCCACCTGCGGATTCATGCCGTAAGCAGCGCCCAGCTGAGGTTGCTGCGCCTGCTGCATGCCCATGCCCAAGGCCCAAGGCGCACCAACAAGTTGTTCCCGCGGCGCAGAGTTGGGCACGGCTAGATAATGCGTTGGCTGCTGTTGTCCATAGCAGGGCATGGCTATGATGACGGGCTGGTAGCTGGGACAGGGCGCAGCAGCTGGCGCGGCATAGCCATTGCTGGCATCGGCGCAGGAGCGTTGGCAAGAGTTGCAGCCACTGCTGTCCAAGGGCATGACTGGCGCTGCAGCTGGAGCTGTGGTTGGCGCATAGCTGGGCGGCTGTTGTGCTAGTGCTGGTGGCTCTGCTGCTTCTAGTGGCGCTGCATGTGGCATAGCCACCGCCTGCTCCACTTGCGGCTCCAGACTGGCATAGAAAGTGCGCATAATGGGATCATCAAGATAGTCCTGTCTAGCTTGTGGCATAGCTTGAGGCCAGGCAGCGCCTACAAATGGCTCTGGACGCTGCAGCTCCTCGGGGCGAAAACCCACATTGGGCAGCTGCATCAAGTCCACGTCCATGCCTGGCTGATGGCGACTGCCTACAACGGATTCATAGCTTTGCGGGCTCGGCGACGGCTTCGTAGGCGCTGCATCAGCATATGTAGTGGGCGTGGCCGTTGCGCTTGGACTCGCTGCAGTTCCATGTGCAGCTGCTGCTGCGCCGCCTGCAGTTGCATAAGAAATTGCTGGCAGGCCATATGGCTGCGCTCCAGATGCACTCGCAGTGGATTGATGAGATTGTTGGCTATATGACGACGCTGGCGCTGGCGGCGGCGGTGACAGCTGCTGGGGAAAAAACCCGCCATAGCCAGGAAACGCATGCTGTTGATAGTTGGCATAGCTGGCAGGCGGAGGCAGCTGCTCCGGTTGTGCTTGAGGCGCAACGGCACTGCCTCTTGGAAACTCTGTGCCCTTGCACATAAAGTAAGGCTCCTCTTGCGGTCCGCTGGGCTTAATCTCCACGCAAATTGTTGTAAGTGCGCGCTTCTGTCGCTGCAGTGGCTCCAGCTCCTTCGACTCCAATGCCCAGCTAAGTGGCAGCAGTGCCAACACTAGCAGCAAATACTTTTGTTGTTTAGCCCACATTGCTTCCGTTAACTAACTTCCGTTGCTGCAGTGCTCCAAGCTTTTATACGCTGTCGATTTGTTAGAGATTTGTATTCGAATTCGAATTTGCAATTAGAAACTCCCACGACTCACCCACGACAAATTCTACAGAATGTTGCGCAATCTCAATTGTTAACCCGTGTTGGCTCTTCCGTAGTTTTCTCCTTTTTGGCTATTGCACTGGTAATCGGAGTTTGTTTCGCTTGAAAATCGCTGCAATGAATAAAAACCTTTGCAATCGCTCCGAATGCCCGAGCCCATCCTCAGAAGGTTCAATATGTAAGAATGGAACTACACAAGTTGGGGTATATGCAATTTGTAAGGCAGTTTGGCAACAGTTTATAAATAAAAATATTTCAAGTGGTTCTTAAGCATGGAATTGCGAAAAAGTCAATTAGATACAGTTTTTTATTTAGAATTTATATATTTTGCCATTCTTTTGGTATTAAAAATTAACCTTTATATTTATTTATTTATAATTATTATAAAATATACTTTATGGATTAACAAAAACAATTATACTCGCTTTATTTTCTGAAAGTTTTGATATTATTTTATGATTTAAAGCGCATTTAAATTTCCCCATGCTTTATTATTCTAGGCTTAAGGTTTCGGATTAATGCCAACATTATAGCTGATTGTTGCAAATTTTTTTTTTTGCAGCTCTTGGGGCTTGGAGCGGGTTTTGCAGTTCAACAAACTCTCAAATTGCTGCACACTTTGTACAGTCAGCACAAGCTACAAGTAACAAGTGCAGCAAAGAGCAAACGCTATTGTTATTGACCAATGTTGGTCAGTTGGTCAATGGGTGTTAGATTTCCCTGCTGCTGCCATAAACTGACCTGACGCAGCAGCAAAAATTAAACAAAACTCAAATGAAATGTTAAGTAAATTGTGCGTGTGTAGTGAATTTTCAATTACAAAAGCCAACTGTTCCCCCCTGCCCCATGTGCGCGCACAGTGGTTTTCAATTTAACAAAAGTGCTAAATGCGCTGCGGCTTGTTTAGTGAGCGAGCAAAAGCGAGTGAGAGTGTGAGAGTATGAGAGAGCGACGGCTTAATGTATGGGCGCGTGCCTCTCTCGAATGACAGCGCCACTTACTCACACTCATTAAGTCACTGAGCTGCTAACGGCGACGTCGACTGCGACGCTGGCATAGACAAAGTGGCTGGCTCTGCGGCTTGCGCTAACTTCCCTGTGAGCCGCGCCCATATTAAAGTCGCACGTGTGTGTGTGTGTGTGAGTGAGTGTGAGTGTGTTGAGTGTTGAACATTATGCCCAATCTGCCCTCTGCCCTCGCTTCACACCTGCATTTAGTTCTTAGCCGCGCCTTTGGCTTTTGTCGCGTGCAGTGTCATCGTCAATGCCAGACTCTCACTCTTCTTCTTCTTTCATTTGCCATATGTGCGTTGTTTTTATTTTCTTTTTAATTAATTTCCATGCACAACTTATTTAAGTCTACAAATGTCAGATTAGTATATTTTCGTATTTTGTTTAAGGACTATTTATTTCAGAGATATTTATATGTAAGAGAACAATTTATTAACCATGGAAAATACAAATAATAATTCCAGCCAAGTGCAGACACACGATGTGCGCTTAAATTATTTGTCCAGCAATACCCAGACGCCCTTCGTCCAGCTCTATGTCACATCAGTGCTGTCCGCCTGGGCCGCCGAGACCGTTTGCTATCCCTTGGATGTCTGCAAGACGCGCATGCAGATCCAGGGCGAGATAGCCAGCAGGCTGGGCCAGTCCGTCAAGTATCGCGGCATGTTTGCCACCGCGCTGGGCATTGTCAAGGAGGAAGGTCCGCACAAGCTCTACGGCGGCATCTCTGCCATGATGTTGCGCCACTTTATCTTCAGCGGATTGAAGATGTACATGTATGATGCGCTGCGCGAGAAGCTCATCATCACTGACAAGGACGGCAATCCCAAGTTGACCTTTCCTCGTGGCGCCTTCTGTGGCGTAGCTGCAGGCGCGGCCGCCAATATTATTGCCTCGCCCACGGATCTGATCAAGATTCAGATGCAAATGGAGGGCAAGCGGCGTCTCCTAGGCGAAGCGCCGCGCATCCACAATGTCTTCCAGGCACTCACCTCCATTTATGCAGCGGGCGGAGTGCGGGGACTCTGGCAAGGGCACCGTGCCAAACGCCTGGCGTGGCGGGCTCGTTACTTTGGGTAAGTTGGCCAAGGTTTAGATATAGCTAAGTATATTTAAAAAAATGTTTATTTATTTATTGCTAAATATTGTGCGGTGCAAAAAGCAAAACATAAATATTACAAAAACTCTTTACACTGCTTTATATTTTTATTATGGCATATCTTATGCTATTTATATAATAATTCTCTTGAATTTGCTAAAGATTATGTCTGTTAACTTTTGATTTAGTTATGTATATTGTGTGTTTTGCTAAATTTATAATTTATATATTTTTGCAAGTTTTATGTTCATATCTGTAAATTAATCAGCGCCTAATTTGATTTGTTCATGTTGCATTAATCTTGCTAATTATAACAGCTTATTAGCAATCTTATAATTAAATATTTAAATTATTGCGACTGTGTCGCCTTTTCATACATAATGTGCATATTTTATAAATTGCTAGTCATTTGTTTAATGTTGAGCATTTTACGCATAAGAATTTAAGAAATTAAAGCTAAAATATAAAAGTTTAAGCCAATGTACTGATAATCTTGTTAACTTGTAGTTTTAACTTGAAAAAAATAAAAGTCTTGCCGCTATAAACTTAAAATATTAAATTTGAAATAGGCAAAACAATTAAATGTTTAAATAAAATGACCAAAATTATTATTAAAAAAATGTTAGCAAATTATGGTAAAGGCTAATTATTAAAGATTTTATTCAGCATAAAATGAATGCACATAAATTTAAAAAATATAGCGAGATATTATTTTTATTTTAAGCATAATGGAGTCAATGCAGAATTTTATTTTAAGGCAGATTCCCCAAATGCTTGTAACCAATTCTGAATTAACTTTTCATAATATACTATTTATATTTATAACACTCGTCTGTCTGTCTGTCTGTTGTCCAGGTGACGTGGCCTGCTATGATCTGAGCAAGCGCTATTTGATGGAATGGCTGGACATGCCGGACGATCGGCTGATACAGTTCATGGGCGCAATGGTAGCGGGCTTTGCCGGAGCGGCAATCAGCACGCCGGCGGATGTGGTCAAGTCGCGTATAATGAACCAGCCGATAGACGAGAAGGGGCGTGGCCTGCACTATAAGGGCACAATGGACTGTTTCACCCAACTGGTGCAGGGCGAGGGCTTCTTTGCCATGTACAAGGGATTCATACCCTATTGGCTGCGTGTGGGTCCCTGGGCCATGGTGTTCTGGACAGCATTCGAGCAGATACGTCGCCTACAGTCGGATGAGGGTTACTAAACTGTTTTTTTCCGAGCTGATTGCTTTGCTGAAACTGTAAGTTGTTAAAAATAGTTTGTTAGAAATTTGCTGTGAGTAAAGATAACTGGTATATATATTAAAATTTGAGTGTGTTTTTGTTGAATATGGACAAGGATGATCGAAATTATTGGCACATGAGACCGTACATGGGCCCATTGGGCAAACCCTACACTATAGCCGGTGAGCTGGAGAAGATTACGCCACGCACATTGCTGCAGCTCTACTTCAATACCTTTGTGGGCGCCAACTTTGCCGAGAGCTGCATGTACGCGTTGGATGTGGGCAAGACGCGCATGCAGGTGCATGGCGAGGAGGCCAAGAAGACGGGCGCCAAGCCACGTCGCATGTTCAGCACACTGCGTGGCATTTTAATAGAGGAGGGACCCAGGGCGCTCTACGCCGGCTTCTCCGCCATGGTGGCGCGCAATTTCATCTTCAATTCACTGCGCGTCCTGCTCTACGACATATTTAGACGCAGGTTCATCTATGTGGGTGCGGATAACAAGCATCATCTGGCCGTACATCATGCATTCTTCTGCGGCTGCGCTGCCGGCTGCATTGCTCAGGCTCTGGCCAATCCCTTCGACATTGCCAAGGTGCGCATGCAGATGGAGGGGCGACGTCGTCTGATGGGTCTTGACAAGCGCACCAGCAACTGGTACATGGAGATTATAGGTAAGCATGTGTCCACCAATTCAACAGTCCGTAAGCTTATTCCCAACTGCTAACTATTGCCCGCCAAGAGTTGCTTTGGCTGTGAATTAATTCTAAGCTTTAATTAGATTTGATTTATTCTTGCTCTAATTACTTAAGCAATTTTAGGCATCTATAGACGCTCTGGAATCTTGGGCATGTGGCGTGGTGTCGGACCGAGTTGCATGAGAGCTTGCCTCATGACCGCCGGCGATGTGGGCTCCTATGATATTTGCAAGCGCATGCTGAAGCATCATCTGGAGTTGGAGGAGGGTCTGCCGCTGCGTTTCTGTAGCTCCATGGTGGCTGGCTTGGTGGCCAGTGTGCTCAGCAATCCGGCAGATGTGATTAAATCGCGTGTGATGAACCAACCGGTGGATGAGGCGGGCCGTGGTCTCTACTATCGCAATGGCTTCGATTGTGTGGCCAAGCTGTTGCGTGAGGAAGGCTTCTTCGCTCTCTACAAGGGCCTCATACCGTGCTGGCTGAGATTGGGACCCTGGTCTGTGCTCTTTTGGCTCTCCGTCGAGCAATTGCGTGTCTGGGAAGGTCAAACCGGTTTCTAGTGTCTCCATTTTAAATGGAAGTAAGAGTAAATTTTTTTGTGTAAATCTGTTGCAGTTTTGTAAGTTTATAACTTGTATTTTGTTTAAATTCATATGTATATTTATTATAGTGTAGTAAATCTTCAAATCTCAATTTAAAAATTGCTAAAATATTTTTATTTTATAAATTTATAATTTTTTTTGTAGCTAGTTAACTTTTTAGTTAGTTTTATTTGAAATTTTGTGCTATATTTAAAAATTAATAAAAAAATATGTAGAAGAATTTATAAAGGTTTCAAACACTTAATTTATTAAAATTTCAAAGATTATGGAACACTTAGCTTATCAAAAAAGTTTGAAATTATAGCTATATATTTTTTAAATATATAGCTGAGCTAATAATTTGTCAGCTATTTATATTTATATGTCTTAAACAATCTTTGTTAAACAAAATATATTTAATCTCAAACTTAAGGTTGCGAGCTCAATAAACTGGCAGTTAACACCCCCGCTCCCCCTCCAAAATTCATCAGTCCAGTGGCGTCAATAAAGTTGTTAAGGAAGTATTTTATATGCCATTTTGTTATGCAGTATTTCTTGCTGTTTAGTTAACAATTTTTATTTTCAATGCGCTTCCGTTTGGCATTTTGCGCATTACGCTTTCCTCTTGGCCGCACGTCTTTATGGCCAGCCACGCTCCACGGATCAAACAGGAACCCACTTTGGCTTAGAGCTTAGCCATGTGAAGCACGTAGCACAATTTAAATAAATAATAAACAAATAGCTTAAGCAACAAATATGTTGAATGTGTAGATAAGACGCTGAGTTTGCTGTTGTTAACTTGTACTTTTCACTTGGCATATTAATGGGCACAGCTATTTGGGTGCCAATTTATTAACCGGGTTAGAGCTTTGTTGGATTGCGAAATCAAAGATGAAATGTCAACTATAAAAGTCGGTCAAACCAAAAGAAAAACAAAAGTTCTGTTGAAAAGTTAAGCGCATAAAATTAAGTGGAAAGCTCTATTAATTATTTTGCACGTAAAAAAAGATAGTTATATGTTCGGTGACATATTTTGTCAAATACATTGGATAGTTATCAAATTACATAACTGAATTTTTAAAAATATATGCGAATTTTATAGAATAAATAGTTCATTTAAATATATTCATGTATGTATGTATTGAACTAAGAGCTAAGTTTAGAAAATATCTTTGAATATTTAATTCAGACCTTTTACTTGAACTCAACTTTAAATTTAAACTGTTTGTAAATAAAAAATGAGTAGCTAATAATTGAAAAACATATTTATTAAAAATTTATTGTTTGCTAAATTCCAAAACATATATTTTATAATTTTGTTACTGTACGAAGCAAATAGTTGAGCACTGCACTTTGAACTGTTTTATTTAGCTTTTAAGTTCTTTTTATTTTCGATTTACAACTTGCCCGACTTTTGTTAGTGCAACAAATTGCAAGATTGGCAGTTTCTTGGCTACAAGTTCGAACTGTTGAGTTGCAATCGGAGCTGCTTGGACAGTTGTAATTGAGTATTCGCCACGCGAGGTCAAAATGTTTGCGCCGAAGAGTTGTCTGTGGATTTGCAGCTGCCTCAGCCTGGTGGCAGCCTTGCAGGCATCACCCGCCAGCTATGCTGGCTATGTGTCCAATAGCATTGCAGCGCCGGGTGAGCCCATGTATTATCTGCTAGCCGATGCGGGCACACAGGTGGCGCCACATGAGGAGCGACGACGCACGAATCGCTCGCTGATGAAGTGGTGGGATGATCTCTTCAGTCAAAACAATTGCTGCAACAATGGCAACAACTTGCTGCTCAACAACAACCACGACAAAGGTAAAAAGGGTGGTCCAACCACATTGGTGAACAATTGCAATGGACAGCTGCCGTTATTCCCAGCGCTGCCCGATCTCTGGGGCAATGTGAACAACTGCGCCGGCGGCTGCACTCAATGTGGTGGCCAGCAGCCAGCTAACAGCCAGCCCAGCTATGAGCAGCCAGCACCAGCTGCTGCGGACTATAGTGCACCGCCTAGCAATGCCTATGAAGCACCTAATCCCAATCCCGCTTATGATGGCCCCGGCAATGGCGATGCTGGCTATGTAGCTCCAGCTGCACCTGCCGCCCAGGACAGCTATGCGCCACCAGCTGCTCCCAGCTATCCAGAAACGCCTGCAGCGCCACCTGCCGCTGCATATGAGCAACCAGCTAGCTATGAGCCTGCAGCGCCTGCTCCTGCTCCCGCTCCCGCACCACAAGCAGAAAGTTATACCAAAACGCAGCCGCAGGAATATGCACAGCCTGCCAAGAGCTATGCCGGCGGCCAAGCTCCACAGATTGTCTATCAGCCGATTATTTATTTGGCCGCTGGTGCTGCTGAGCGTAAGCCCAAGGAGGAGCAGGAATTCCAGGACACACAAACTGAAGCCAACTTGCCACTAACAACGCAACCGGCAGAGGAAGCTGTCTCCGGAAGCCAGAGCCCGAGCCCGAGCCAGAGCAGCTTGAGCCTGCTACGCCGGCAACACCAGCTGCGCCAGCTCCTTGCAATGCACCCGCCTGTGCTGGTTATCTGCCGCTGGTGGGCATGCCCTTCTATAGTTATCCAGCGCCACCAGCTATGTATGCACCACAAGCGCCTGTCTATGCTCCAGCACCACCACCAGCACCAGTCTATGCCCCAGCGCCTGCTCCTCAACACATTTATAATGCTCCTCCAGCAGCAGCTTATGCTGCTCCAGCTCCACCACCAGTCTACGCCGCTCCTGCTCCACAGCCAGCCTATCAGCCAGCTGCTCCAGCTTATCAGCCACCAGCGCCAGCTCGTGCTGCTTCACCTTGCTGCGATCCTGTGCACCTATCATTAATGGATCAACCCTATCGTGTGGCGCCAGAACTCTTCAAGGAATACCATTATCGCTTGGCGCTAGCCGATCGTAATAGATTTTAGTGCTTGGGGTCTCTGTAAATAAATAAATATATCATCTAATGCTGTTTGATTGCTGCGTCATTTTTACTTTAGCCGCTCTTAAGTTAAGAGAAATTAGCTGATTGCTTACTGGTTTATTAATTTCAATCAAAGCGAGCGCTACGACAGATATTTGCCTTACGAATTAATTGTCAACTTTTGTTGTGCCCAAGGCCTTTCATTAGCTGTGCCCTTGGCTTTCTTTTATTTACACTCCACACTTAAACGTTTAAGCGCAATTTAAGAGCTCCACCCATTGCTTAAGTTGTTTGCTGTAATTTCCGCTCTGCAAGAGCAAAGAGCAACAACAAAGGCGGCGACGTCGGCCTATCAGCTTTTGTCTGGAGTGCACATCACTTATCGATTGCCTTTTCCTGTGATTACGCTCTCTTAAGTACTTACGCTCTTAGATAAAGCATATGTGCTTGTATGCGTGTGTGTGTGTATGCAGAGACAATGACGTTGGCAAGAATTTGATCTGTAATCGCTTTTGTCAGTCAGTTGGTCGCTTGCTGGTTTCCCGTTTCGTTTTCGTTTTCAAATTCAAATTCCATAACAAATTGCAAAAGATAAACAAAGCAACACACACACTCACACACATGCTTGAACATTCTATAATATGCGAGCAGCGGGTCTGTGAAATGCGATAACAGCAAGAGCCCAGCCCATGACCATGACCATGACCAAGTGAAAGCAGCCTGCAGCCTGGACAGACAGCTCACAACTCTAAGCCTAGGCCTAGCAAGCCGAGCGAGTGAGATAGTTGAAGCTGCTGAAGGCCTGCACTCAGCTGGTCATCGCTTGAGAGTTTTTGCATTGTCTTTGCTTCTCCACTTTGCATGTTGGCACGCACTTCTTTCTTTCTTTCATTGTCTGCGCTGCAGCAAGAGCGGCAAATGGGGGTTGGGGTACTGGCTACTGAGGCGTTGATCGCTTGTCCGTCTGTCTGTCGGTCTGTCTGGCCTTTTGTAAAGCGTGACGTAGTTTACATAATCTAATCGCATGTTGAGTGAGCAGAAAATATGGCTAATAAATAAGCAGTTAGTTGCAACAATATCTTTATCTCTTATGTGTGTGTGTGTGTGTTGCGTAATGCAGCGCTAACGCCTCAGCCGATGCAGGCCATTAAGAGCTGATTGCTCTGCAGACGCATCATGTTAAGTGCTCCATGTCAAAAGATCAAATGGAGATACGAACTGCAAATTAATTGCACGACTCTCTGTCATGCTGCAGTTTAAGTTGTTGATATGTAGTTTACTCAATTATGAGAATAATTAATATGCTTTATAATTGTTAACCACTTCATAAGAAAGTGATTGACAGTATATATGTCTGCAATCAATCACTTTTTAATGTCTTTTTTACAATAATTGGATGGCCAAAGCTAAGCTGATAGGCTTAATGATAGCTCAATGATTTAATCTTCAAAACAAAAGCAAAAAGAAACTATTTATAAACTGTAGAAATTTATTTATTTAAGAAATTTAAGATATGACACTATGCAGTTAGTTAATTGGCTTAATGATAAGTCTACGACCTGTGTAAATTTCTGAATTTAAAATGTTTATACAAGAAGTGATTTATAATTAAAACTAACTTTTGTTTGCATGCAGTTGAAATTTAATGAGTGAAAAGATTAAGTTTATAGCAAAACAATTAGTCATTTAAATTTTACTAGACTTGTCGCCTCTGCTGATAGCTAGAATTTAGTTTATTTTTATATTATATATATACATATATATATAATATATAATAAGTATATATTTTGTTGTGCGCAATTCTTTTTTATTACTATCTGCAAACTCTTTGCTTCATAAATTTCTTATATTATTACAATTTTAATTATATGCAATAGTTTTGTTTAAGTTTACAAACATTTATTAATGTTTTATTCTTAATGTTTAATGTGTTCTTTCTTATTATAGGGGTAAATAATGAATAATTTATAAAGAAATTTATATTGAAATTATTAATTTCTAAAGAAATTTAAGCCATTTTAATGGTGGCTCCACTTAGTCACTTAGTCAGATATGTATGATTGAAATAAGACTCATTTAATTTATTTTGTTTATGCATATACTATTAAATTAAAGTAATAGATTCTTTATAATGCAAGATGTTAAAACTTGAGCTTGATCACTAAATATATTGTCTACCAGTTTACTAAAAATTTAACAGTCTTAGTCTTATGATTATAAGCAAATGCATAACAAAAAATTTATCAACTAACTATGAAAAATGGTTAATATTTGAATATTTTACAAGCAACAGTTGCAAGTCAAGTCAAATCAAGCGATCCAAAAGATCACAGCTCACACATGATTGCCTCTTGGACAGAAACCAAAAATTACCCCACACAGATTTTCTCAGAAGCCCGAAGAAGATACTTGAGCGCAAATCGAGTGAGTGCAGCGATCTTATAAACAATCATATGGTGGCCTCAACAACATCTGTGCCTGATCTTTCCAAATAGTGTGTGGCACTTGCAACACACACACACAAACCGCAGGCGGGGATCGGGTTTGGGGGTCTCAAAAATAGCGCCAATGTCGTCGCCAACGCTGATGCCAAATGAGGCGATATTTAAATGCTCTACCCAAGGGTATGGCAACTATATAAAAACAGATGTTCATTGAGTTGCGTAATTAATTTTCATAGAGCACACATTATTCGATTTATATATTGTCTACAAGGCATTGAGCTCTAAGGGTCCAATGGACTATATATATATATATATATATATACATATACATATATACATACGTGAGTGTGTTGGTGGTGCCAGTGGTTGCCGCTGGTGGAGGGCGATTTATCTGTCTGCATTTCGAACTGAAAAAAATCTTGTGGAAATTTCTCATTTGTTGTTACAATTTTAAAATTTTAATATTTCATTTTTATATTTATGTGCGCACTTCGTTTCTATATGTTGGGTCTGTCATAAATTGTCGGCAGCAAGCTGAAAGAAAAAATGCAAAAGAAATTCGGGCTGTTGGCACTTGTATTGCATTTGTTTTTTATTTTAATACAATTTCAAATTCATTTCTTACATATATTTATGCAAAATTTGCTAAGGTAATGTGGGCGTATTTTCAGTTATAATAATAAAATGTTAGACGGTTAAGTAAATTCCTAAGTTTAATGCTAAGCAAAGTGTAATTTAATATGCTAAATATAAATTTGTTTGGATAAAGCTAAAGATATGTCATAAACTTTGATACAATACAATAAATACTTATGCTCTTATTTTATTATAATTATTTATGCTATAATTTATATATTAGTTTTCTTTAAATAAAAGCATTAATATTCAGAATTCAACTTAATTAATTATTCAACATAAACATAAATCACAAATGCTTTTAAGTAATGTCGAGTAATTCAAAAATGTACAAGTCTTATGAATTTAATTATTTTGTAGCCCAATTAAAATATTTTTTTGCACGTGCCAGAGAAATAAAAGTCAAATCCAGGTTGGTTCATTAACCACCCACTATCGTTACAACACTTTGCACTCAATTAAATGTTATAAAAAATTTCGTTTAATAAGTAAATATTTCAAGAAAAACTTGACAAACACTCTACTGACCCCAAAAAGTGCGCAAGACGCTTGTTCAGCAAACTTAGCCACTGGCGAAGAGGTCAAAGCCCAAGAATAGTGGCAGCCACTTGTGCTAACTAGGCAGAAGTTCGACTATATAAACTACACGCCGATTCGGTTATGACATCAGTCAACTTTGGTTAACACAGTCAAGACAATCCCCAACAGCTTCAAGATGAAATTCTTCGTGTGCTTCGCCCTCATCGCCGTCGTCGCCCAGGCTTTGGCTTCTCCCGCTCCCGTTGCCAGCTCTGCTGTTAGCGCCAGCACCAGCGGCGGCTCCGTCGCTCAGGCTACACAGGAGTCTGAGGCCGAGGGCGCCTATGGTGATCTGACCCGTCTGCGCAAGTCCGCCTATGGCGCCAGCTCTGGCGGCTATGGCGCCCAAAGCGTGCCAGCTCCACCTTGCCCCAAGAACTATCTGTTCAGCTGCCAGCCCAACTTGGCTCCAGTTCCCTGCGCTGCTCCAGCTGCCAGCTACGGATCCGCTGGTGCTTACTCCGCTCCAGTTCCACCTATGCGTGCCCCAGCAGCAGGCAGTACTCGGACTACGCTCCCCAGGCTTATGGCTACCAATACTAAAGCGTGAACTTGGACTTGCTCTGATTATGATAAAAGAAAACAAAGCTCAATCAAAATGTAAAAAAAAAATTAATTCAATTATATTGAAAACAAAAACAAGTTATTCAGAGTTATACTATTTTTTATTAGGCAGAATTAAGTTTTCACATTTTTGAATTATTTAGTAAGCAGCTTGAGAGTTTCCAAACGAAGTCAGAATTCAATGATTATCATTTGTTGTACTTTGCATGAATGAATTTAAAACTAGAATATTATTTTGTCATTGGTTATATATGTTAATTGTTGGCTTAACAATAACATAAGTATTGATCTAGATCAAGTTTAAGTCATTATAGCATTTATTTGTTTCGAATGAGTTTCAATGTAAGCTAAATAATGGAGATATAAAAGAACTTTGTGATAGACTTTGAGCAGTAGGAAATTGAAATAACAAAATTAATTATATGACTTTAAGCTTCCTTTCTAATGCTAACGTCAAGTCTAGATGTTGCTTTCAAAAAATGTTGCTTGATGGCCTCACGCCGTAATTTGCCAGTGCGCGTTCGCTCCAGATGATCAACAATAAGTGCTCCAGCTAGAAGTTGCTTGTACTTGGCCGTAGTACGTTGCTGGACAAAGTCCACAACCTGAGAAGCAAGTAGCTCACAGCCAGGCTTGAGCATTACGGATGCAGCTGCTTCATCACCAAGGAGCTCATGCCAAATGCCAAAGACGCAAGCATCGGCAACTTCAGGCATTTGTATTATAATCGCCTCAATTTGCTGAGGATAGTACATAAACATATCGCAACGCAGCATTTCCTTCTTGCGTCCCACAATATAAAGCTCATGGTCGTCATCGAAGTAGCCCAGATCGCCCGTATGGAACCAACCGTCCGCGTCCTGCATGTGAGCCGTAGCTGCCGGATTGCCATAGTAGCCCAGCCATCGCTCACCCGTATGAACCAGTATTTCGCCAACTTTATTCGGACCCAGCATATTCCCATCGGCATCCATGACGCGCATACGCACATTGTGACTCAGCTGACCCACTGAGGTGGGATTCGACTTAACATTGCGATTAGTGGCATGGCAGCACGTTTCGGTCATGCCGTAATGATTCTCAATTATACACTTTTCAGGCAAATAATTTTGCAGCTGCTCCAACGGAGACGCAAGAGCAACAGCTCCCATAATTTTCAAGTGGCGCAAACTGCTTAAAGCATTTGCATTTATGCTCGGAAACTTGGCCAGCGCCGTTATAGCTGGAGTAAACAGTAGACTGAACGTAACTCGATGCTCCTCACACACGGCCAAGAAGGTATGGGGATCGAACAAATCCATACATATGATACGCAATGTGCCATAGATGCCGGCATTAATAAGACAGAGCAAGCCAACTGTAGCTTCACATGTTTTGAAATCGAATTGCACTTCATCGGTGCCACAAAAGCTAAGGAATATATACAACATTTAGAAATTATATATATTAGATGTACAGTCAGCAGATATTCCAGATGAGCAACTTTTGTAATTTCATATTTTATTCACTACTTATAGTAGCTAATAATAAATAAAATAGCTACAGATAAGTTTATTAACGAACTAAAAGAAAACTATTTGGTTTTACCTCTGCCCCTTCATACATTCGCCGGCTGTTTATCCGAGTTGAAGCCTTTGGAAAGCCCGTTGAACCGGATGTTGAGCATATGGCCAAGAGACGCTCCGAGCCACGTTCAAAGCTCGCTGGTTGGTAGTGCTCCTCAAGTGGCAGCTCCAAAAGATCCAAAATGCTCTTAACACCCGCTACTTGGCCATACAACGTGATAATCTCAGAGTCCAGCTCGTCGGCTACAAGCTGAGCAAACTCGTAATAGTTGGCATCGCAGAATAGAATACGTGGCTTTGTTATGCGAAACAATCTGAGAAGTATCCAACCGATCAATGCCTGGGCATAGTTGATTGACGGGCGTTCCATTGAACATGCAGCCATAAGCCAAAGCAGCCAGGTGCGTTGAATTGGACGCAAGTATGCCGACAATATCCGTTTCCTCTTTGAAGCCAGCATCCCGCAAATAGGTGGCACATCTAATGGAGTTGTCCAGCATCTGCGCACGCGTTAGCTGCGTCTTCTCTGAATGGGAAATCTGGCATATTCTCTTTGGCTCCTTTTGTAGTTGCTTAAATATAATTTGCCCAATGGTGGGGTCATCCTCAGAAGCACTTTTCACTGACCGACCCGCCCAAGTTTTCAGCTGCGGATCGTAGCTTGTTCTACGCGAGATGGCTTCTCCCAACATTATTAATTTACTAATGGGTAAACAGTGCGTATACAAGCTTTTTATTTTAAATGTAGCATAAAGATACTGATAATCAGACAAAAACTATTAGAACTTTTGATCTGTTTATGAAGGTTAACATTTTTATAAAGGTTAACACTTTCAGCATCTGCCAGCAGATAACCCTTGTATGTAAACTATGAGCGCGTGACAAGGGTTATCAACAGCCACAAGTGGTTGGATTCCTATATGTATATATCGTATATAAATTGTTTATATATTTATATCTATAAATATTTTGGCAAGCTAAACACAAAAATAAAATTAAATAACAATGTAGTTTGTTATAATTTCAATTAATTTTACGTATTGAAATTAAAAAATATTACATTGCTCATAAAAATAAAAATACTCTTTTTTATCATAAATCTTATTGAGGTATTTGATAAATGATTTATATTTAATACAATTGAAGTATCAATTTAAACCAAGAACAACGAAATTTTATAAATAGAAATTTAAGAAAATAAGTAAATTAAAAGGCAAGTAATATATGAAAATAGTTAAGTTTGCATTTTTCGTTCACCCACATTTTAAAGTACCAAACTTGCATAAATAAATGAATTAAGCTGATTAAGCAATGTTTAAGCATAGTTCGAGCTACTTATGACTTTATGCTAAGTATGCAAAGTTTAGCTATATAAACTGTCTGGTCGAATGGGTATGGCATCAGTTATCTACTGCAGTTCATTAGCAACAACCAGCTTAAAGATGAAATTCCTCGTTTGCTTCGCCATCATCGCCTTCGCCGCCAACGCTCTGGCCAACCCAACTGGCTCCGTTGCTGTTGCCAACCAGGAGTCCGAGGCTGAGGGTGCCCAGGCTCAGGCCTATGGCGATCTGACCCGTCTGCGCAAGTCCGCCTATGGCGCCAGCTCTGGCGGCTATGGCGCCCAAAGCGTGCCAGCTCCACCTTGCCCCAAGAACTATCTGTTCAGCTGCCAGCCCAACTTGGCTCCAGTTCCCTGCGCTGCTCCAGCTGCCAGCTACGGATCCGCTGGTGCTTACTCCGCTCCAGTTCCCACCTATGCCGTGCCCCAGCAGCAGCAGTACTACGGCTACGCTCCCCAGGCTTATGGCTACCAATACTAAAAGCTGAACAATGACCAGGATCTGAAAAGCTGACGAGAAACAAAATCTTTGCTGGGCTTGCAAAACTCAACAAACAAAAAAAATACACAATAAAATAAAAAAAAAATCTACACACGCAAAAATTCATTTGGTTTTTATTAAAATAAATATTTCTTTAGTTTTTTAGCTTTAATGTAAAACAAGCTTGACAAACAGCTGACAGACTGAGCCAGCGATCAGCTGTGATTCAGCTGATTCAGTGGATTCAGCTGATCGCTTGCTCAGCCTGTCAGCTGTGATTCATTATAAGCATAACAACAGGTGAAACAGAAAATTATGTTTTTAATAATGATTAGAAACACTGCAGGTGTTTTAAATAAAAAATTTCTTTGTAAGAAAAAAACAAGAAATTGTTATAGCCCAAATGTAAATATTGTTTATATTTATGTTCTTGCCATCGACATTTTCTTGAGAAATGCATGTGTTATTTTGATTGCTTGGATATTGATAATTAACTATATTTTTTGAACAGGGAGTAGTATACTTATTAAATTAAGTTGCTTTGTGTTATGTCTAAAAGAATAATGGAAGTTTGAGTCTCTTTTGCTTTAAGTACTTTAATATTTAATAATCAATATATCTAGAAATCTGAACTGAAGAATAAATTTTAAGTTGCGTATATTAAATTTTTATTATAACAAATGCTGGGAGCTTGTATTTTAGTTTGTAAAACTTTTTCTGTATAAGAGTAGTCATAAGAGTAGTTTTAGATAATAACTTCAAGTGCCAAATGCCTGAGAAAGTATAAAGTATATCATTTATTTATATTATGTACCTATAATCAAAATATTTTAATATTTGCTGTGCTCAATATTTAAATAAATTAATAGAAACTCAACAAATTAATTAAGCATTGCCCATTTGTGCGAATGCAGCAAAATCTTTGACAACACCTACAAAATTTTGAATGTGCAATCAGCAAAATTTAATTTGCTTAAGAGTAAGCATTATTATTATGTTTAAAGCTTGTGCATTTAATAAATTGAGGTCTTTGCACTCGAATTGGTTAAAAAACTAAATTGTTTATATTTTAAAGAGCATTGCAACATATCCGTCAACGTCGACAAGCCAATGTGCAAGCTTTAAATAATTTTTTTAAGCTGTTTGGTAATATGATATGTAAGTGGCCAACAGCTCTGCAGTTATAGACATGTAAGCTTAATGTTTGCACAGCCTATACAAGGCTTTTGTGCTTAACACTTGAGCTTGACACTTGGTCGATGCCAAGGCTTAGGGGTTGCTTGTAAAGTCAGGGAGATTAACTTCAAATAGCCAACACTCTTAGCTACTGTTGGCTGTTGACCAACTAACCCAATTGGGCAGCTTACCTTGAACGCATTCTCGTTGATTGCGCTTGTGGCTGCAGTTTGGGCCCAATGCATTCATAAAAACCCCATGGCTGCTGCTCATTGCCGGCTCAGTCTCAGTTTACAGCTTCTCCCTCAACATGTTGCAATACTTGGCGCTAATCTGGCTAACGCTGTGTGGCTTGGCTCAGGCTCAAAGTGAATGCTCGCGTTGTCCGCGCAGTTCCAGCGACTTGATGCAGTACTTTCAGCTCATACCTGTGCGTCTGTACAGCTCGGAGCAGCTGGAATTAACTCGCCACACGCGTCAGCAGCAAATTGTGCAGAATATCAAGCTAGAGAATAATTTTGGCGCACCAGGCGCTGGCTTTGGTAGCGCTCCCTCCTTTGGCAGACCATCATTTGGAGGCGGACCTTCATTTGGAGGCAGACCTTCCTTTGGTCCTCGACCATTTGGCGGTCGCGGCGGCGGCTTTAGAGGCGACTTTGAAGCTGGCTTTGGCGGTGGCTTCCGCGGTGGCTTTGGACGCAGTTACGAAGCGGAGCCGGCTCCAGCAGCACCCAAGACTTCCAATTGCAACAGCGCTTATAGTCCACAGACACAGATACCAGTGCCGCCTTGTGCGCAGAGTTTTATGATATCATGCGAAGCAGTGCTGAAGCCAATGCCTTGTGCAGCGCCAGCTGCTAATTATGGCTACTAAGAGACCAATGGACTGATATTGATTGCTATTAATAAATTACAAAAATTACAAATCCAAAAAATACTTTTACTAGCGCTCGTTAAGGAAAATATTTTTATTGTCTAGTTTATGGTTATTGAATTATATTAGAAAATGGTTTAAATCACAAAGTAATCCAATTCCTTTAGAGCCAATAAACTATTGCAGCTCTTAGACGCTGTATCTAAATTCCAAATAATTTCTGGCAAAATATATTTGTGCTAGAGAAAGGATAGAGATTCTAAGTATGAAATAATATATTACTATTTGCAACATGTCGATGGAGAAAACTTATTAAACTTATCATAAACTATTTAGCTTCCCCTATATATTATATGCATATATTTAATGCTTTGAATTTTTGCTTTGATCAATTTGTTTTTTAGCTGAAGACCCTAGCTGCGTATTAACTAAAAACAAAAGTCGCAAGCCCTTTCGAGAAATTTAAAAGACACAAAATGTTTATATTCAATAATCAGTTTATTGTTGGCGTAGATTTAACTATGTCCATATCTTGGCTTGGTCTTACAACAATTCACGCACCATGGGCACGGCGTATTGGGGCGCATAGTGGGAGTAGGCACCGGCGGATCCGTAGTTGGCGCTAGCAGCAGCGCAGGGCACGGGCTGCAGAGAGGGCTGGCAGCTGAACAGATAGTTCTTGGGGCAAGGTGGAGCTGGCACCGATGGAGCTTGGTAGGCTGGGGCGGCGGGTGCGGAGTAAGCAGGTGCTGCTGGAGCTTGGTAGGCAGGTGCGGCGGGTGCAGAGTAGGCGGGGGCAGCAGGAGCAGCTGGTGCGGAATAGGCTGGAGCGGCAGGTGCGGAATAAGCCGGGGCAGCGGGTGCGGCGTAAGCTTGTGCGGCAGGTGATGGAGCAGCATAGCCACCATAGGCAGCACGAGAGACACGAATGTTCTCGGCCAGTGGAGCTGGGATGAGTATGCCCTGGGTGGGCTGCAGCTGAATTGACTCGCCGGCGCAGACCATTGCCAAAACAGTGACCAGGAAGATGTGCTCGAAGTTGATTGCCATTGCTGTTGCTGTAACTGTGACCAAAGGTTGACTGTTGCTGCTGTTGGCCAACACTCTGAGCTTTATAGCGCTCAAGAAAAACGCTGAGCGCACTGGAAAAATAGTTAAATTGCAGCGAAAAGCGTGAAGAAATAGCTGACAATGGTCAAATTGGAGTTCAGTTAGCAGGGTGTAGGGTGCTGAACGCTGACCGGTTAACACAAATACCGAATGGCCAAGTTGACGACAACACTATTGCCGCCGCTGCTGCTGCTGCTCCAACTTCAATTCTTTGCCACTTCAGTTGCTATGTCATCAGTTGGCTTTATGTCACAATATCTGGAGCAGCAGAGCCCCAGTGAACAATGCTGGACGCAGTGGTTGCCCAGCAACTACTACTCGGAGTTGAATCAACAGTACTATTCACGCTTTCGCAGGCACTCACAACTGCAGCTTAAGGATTTGCGACGCAAGCGACCTTATCCCTTTGAATATGCGCGTTATTAAATAAAAAAACAATATATTTTTAATCAATTTAAGCAGTTTTGTTTATTATCAGTACCTAATTGTAAACATTTTCAAATTCACATTTGAATGTCTAAACGTTTAAGCTTTTAACAGCTACATATCGATTAAGCTATCGATAGGCGCTTGCATTCAGCGCATGCCTGCGTGGGCGACCTTTGACGTCATAGGGACGAAGGACATAACACTGTGGCAATAACAAAACAACATTAGCGCAGCAAACATAAATTTATAACATTTAAAATATGAAATTAACACTACGCCGTTATTCCTGGCTGCTATCATTGCAATTCACCTTGCTGGCGGCGGATCTGTTCTTCAATGCCTTTGGCTCCTGGCTGGCGCGCGATAAGCTGCAAACAGCCATCTTCTTCTTTGTGTGAGTATACAGGCATAGGCAAAAGCCTACAGACATATTAAGACAGCTTTATTTACAGTTTGCAGGACGCCTTTATTATACTGGAGTACTTGTTGTTTACTTTGGCGCTGCACTCGACCTGTGTCTATCAAGTGGGCGCGTCCCATCTTATTTTACGCAATTGCAAATTGTTTCTGTTCAGCATAACGGCATATTTTCTGCTGTCTGCCTCGCAGCACTCTTGGATTGTCTACCAGTATCGCATGTCCGACATGGCAGCGTCTCAACAATGGCCCCTGGCGCTCTATGCCCTCGCCGTAGTCCAGCGATTAAGTAAGTACTTACTTTTTATTTATAGCTGACCAGCATTAATTTAATGCCTACCTATTCCAGTGTCTGTATTTTATTACTATACGTCCAAGTCAACAACTTTAATTATGACTGATCCACGCTATAAGGATGAACATCTGGATTGGATAGCCGAGCAGTTGGGCGACAAGTAAGTTGGCTGCATAATGGATTGTAAATAATTTAGCTAGGTGGATGGAAATGTTTTCAAAATTACAAAAAAAGCTCAAATTCTATTATTTAATGTATATAAAACAGTAAATAAAATATTTAATTGTGAATTGATTACAAGCTTCAGCATATACTTCAAAACTTTAATAACAAAATCTTATTAATTCTATCATACTTGTCATGGAGCAATACATCTTTGTTAAGCTTAATGCATTAAAACATTACAACCTTTCAACACAATTTATAGTATTATATTACAATATATTATATGAACGTTGGGCCATATCATTGGCAGCTTGTCTATGTATAAAATTGTTAGTTAATTTATTGCTTTAAATATATATATTACACATACAGTTTATATATCAGCACCATATCTATATATACGTATATACTATTGTCCACGATTGTTATCTTTAGCTAAAACTACGACAATTTAATATAAGTACATACATATATACAATGTGTAATGTGCAGTTGATAAAGCTAGTCATTAATATAGTCTGCATAGAATTAATTTGATAAATATGCTCGCAATTCAATTTCAAAGTTGCACATGATATGAGACAGTAATAATTGGACCCTGGATTACAAATGAATACTACGTGCCCGTATAGCTCAATGGCACGCCGAATAGCTGCTCCCAGGACTGTCCTATGGCATTTAGACAGCACTCGGCATTGGCTGCAGTTTCGAATTGCAATTGCCATGAATCACAACGGTTATCGGTTTCATCGAGAAAGTTAAAGGTAAGCAAGCAGTCGTTAAAACGCTCCACTACAACCAAATTGCTCATGGGCTGGCTAAACGTGAGTTCCATTGGCTCCGTCTTGCCATCTGTTAGCCAATTAAACTTGCCACTAGCGGCAATATACAAATGTTCATCGGTTGTCAACAGCATGCAGAGTTCAAAGCTATGTTTATCCACGGTGCTACAACATTGGCCGCTAGTGAGCAAAGTGCACACCTTTAGTGGTTCCTCCAGCAGCGAAGCGAGATAGTCGCGCATTTCTGGCGCCGGCTGTTGTACTAGCTCACACTCCTCGGGCAATGGATGTTCTGCAAGACAGTTAGCAATTAGTTAGGCACACAAATGTTGCATTTAGTTGTGGCTACCATTTAGGTACAAGAGCAAACTCTGTGTGCGCAGCATATCCTGCAGCAGCAGCATAAAGCCGCCCCAATCACGCAGCGTGAACGACAAGCCGAGCTTCCAGGGCAGCAGCTGTATGCAGCTCAAGCGATCCACAGTTACGCTGACGACCTGACGCAACCACTTGGACACATCATCCTGCGTTGGTGCAAACGCCTCCATAAGATAAAACTTGCAGTTGGATATAACAATCAAACCGTCGCGCAATGTTTGTGTTTGTTCATTGTAGACGCGACCCCTCGCCAGCCACTTAAAGTGCTCGCCAGCTTCCTTGAATTTGCTTTGATAGAAATACAGTTTAAGGCGATGATCAATGTCATTAAAGTCGCTGTAGTTGAACTTATAGGGTTGCATGCCAGCAGACTGTGATTCCGCTTCAATGAGCTTCTTCGAGCTGGACATGAGCATGTTGGTGGATTGGAAAAGCGCTGCAAGTAGTGACAATATATAAATTTGTTTATGCTTCAACTTTAAACTGTGGCATGCTTACCTCCAAACATGGAAGACAGTCCTGCATCTTCGGCTTTCATCAAGTGCTCAGTGGGCTCTGCTATTTCAATAGTGTTATTATTGTTATGCATGAGGCTGTTGTTGCTGCTGCCATTGGATGTCACCATTGCCTCAGCTGCGTCCTGCGCTGGCTGCTTGCCTTGCTGCTCGTAGGTGGTGCAAATGCTGTCGGTTACTGAACCGCTGGAGCTGCTCTCAGTTAGCTGCACCTGTGCCAAGGACTTACTCTTGGCTGCTGTTGCTGTCTCCGCCACAGCGGCAACTGTTGCTGTTGTCGCTTTGTTGGCAGCTGCCTGCTCCGCCAACAGCTGACCAAACTCGCGTTCAATAAAGCTTTGCGCTTGGCTCTGATCATCGATGGTTTGCAGATTGGGCACCTGTGAGATGCGTCGCTCTTCGGAGGTTTTGCGACTGGCGCTTTGCACAACATTGGGATCCAGCACTTCAATGCTGGATTGGCTCGGATTGGATATGATGTCCACGTCGCTCTCGTTGGCACGAAACTCTAGATCGCGTTCGGTATTGGAGCTGCCTACGACGGACTGATTGGAGTCGAAGCTGCACTGCGAATTGGTTATCTTGGAGCAGGAGCTGCTCTCATTCAACGAGTTGGCTGAGCCTGCGTAAAAAATATAAATAAATTACCTGCACTTTTCTCCAGTTTTTAGGGCTAATGGAAGCAGCACTCAATTGATTTAGTAAAAGGCGCACTTGAACATTTTGTTGTGCATTAGCCGTGTATAAATTTTGAAAAGTTGGTTAGTCATGCCCAAAATGCTGCTTCACATTAACAACAAAAAGCGCAATGCAAATTGTTGATTAACAAAAGAATACAAAAATTAACAAAAAAATTGTTGGCATATTAACTTTTGATGTTTTGCAGCAAACTCCTACGCTTGGGTGTGTTATTAGCGATGAGCTTGCAGTTGGCCACTAAAGTTATTAAAAAAGTATTGGTTTTTACAATTGCAGTTGTTGTTGGTAGTTGAGTTGCGAGAGATACAAAAAAGAATACATAAAAAATATACAAAAAGTTAGAGATATATAGACTCGTTTGCCATATTACATATGTGTATGTTTGTAGGTGTGTGTGTATGTGTTTGTGTGTGTATGTGTGTGTGTGTATGTGTGTGTGTGTATATGGTGCATGCAAAAAGAAAATAAAAAAAGAAATAAATTAAAATAATGCAAATATAACCAAACTACTAAAACTAAATGCTGCATACTAAAACCAAAATGAATTCAAAAGTAATTTAAATAGTATCCATAATTTCATCTACATAAAAAAGCAAACTGGCTAAAAACTTGCCAATGCTCTGATTATCCTCCTTGCTTTGCAACACCAGCGGTGTGTCCACAGGTGACTCCTCTACGATTAAAGCTGGCGACAGCTTAGGCTCTTTAGGCTTATCCAGCGAGCCAGATACATCATTCACCTCGGCTACAAATACGCTGCGACAATTGGGACAACTAGGCTCTGCATTAAATTTAATTATTATACATTTGCTTTAAGTTAAGGGCTTGTGTCCAACCTGTGCTTTTATAGCTTGTCTTTTTGCTTTCCCTGGAGAACTTGAAGCCGCAGCTTACGCAATTGTAGATGGTGATGTTCATTTCATTGAGATCACGCTGCGAGAGTATATCGCGCAGCTTCTTTTCGAGTTCCTGCAATACAATAATGTAACTGATAACTATATAATAGACAATTGTAAGCTTCACATACTTGACACAATTCATTCTCTATGCAGTAGATGCGCTCTTGCTTATCCTTTTGTATGGTATCAAAGTTAATGCGCAAGGTATTCGCCTTTATGCGTTCGCAGGACTCCAGCACCTTAAGGCTCCATTTTGTTTTGGTGCTAAAATTAATGAAAACGATTTAGTTAGGATTGATTGTCAATTCAACAGCTTACCGCTCGCTGAGCGCATCCTTTTCACGCATATAGTTGTTTGATATGGTTAAGAACAAAGGCTCGCTGGCCTTCTGCACCTCACAAACAATATAGAACTTTTCATCCGGCTCCTCATCAGAGACTAAATTTAAATTGCCAAAACTATTATAACAAGCATTTGAAATAAATTAAAAAACAAGCTAACCTGGCGCTTGCTCCTCCTCCCAGTTAGCTGCCGCATAGGAATTGAGCACCTCCTTATGCTTGTCCAGCTCCTCAGCTGACTCTGGTTGCTGCTGCTGCTGCAGCGTGTTATTTATGCTTTCATATTGTGTCTCAGTGCTGTTGTCACAGGACTCGTATACAGTTTGCTGTGTTTCGTTAAGCTGCATTGGAGTGGCTTCAATTTTGATGGGCGTCAGTGTGCTGTCAAAGTCTCTTAACCTAAAGCCATTGTTCGTGGGTGTGGAGCTTATGTTGAGCGTCTCGGCTGGCGTTTCCCTCGGCGCTTCTTTTGGCTCTGCTGAGGCAGAGAACTCGCCCAGATATTCGTTGAACTGCTGACGTGCATCGTTGCATTGCTGTTCGCTTGGCTGAGAGTCCAGCTTCAGTTCCGCATTAGCTGACTGCAGCCACTCGGTGCCATACTTGCGGCGCAGTGTTTCAATTTGTTTTTTGGTCTCCAGATGACTGCTGCTGCTGTCAGTAGCTGGTCATAGTAGCCTCCTCGATGCGTGGTTGCTCGTGCTTTTCTTGGACCGGGTCGCTGAGCTGTTACAGGCAACTCCTCGCCCTGCTCAGAGAACTCCACAGTGCGCTGTTTTCTTTTGGTTTTCAGTTTGCTGCTTAGCATTTCACTCGCCACTTGCTCCGTTTCCGATGATGAATCTCTGCCACGCACTGAGAGTGAACGTTGCGAGCCCACGCTAGAGGCAGGCGTGCCTGTAGACATACGAGAGCTATTGATGGACATGTGACTGCTGTTGAGGCGATGATGACTGGCTACAAAGCGCATGTGTTGACTGCCAGTGATCATCTTTTCCGCCTTGGCAAGCGGCTCAAAGTCCAGCACAAACTTCACTGTCGCAGTGTTCTTATGCAGATACTGCGCCGTCGCTAGGCGATGCTTGGGATGACAAGCCAGCGGATTGCCTTGCAGATTCAGTTGGGCGAGCGTCATTAGACGACTGAGTGGCAGTAGCTGCGAGTGATCCAGCAGACAATTGTCGGAGAGATCCAGATTGGTCAAAGCATCCAGCTTATGCACATCGAGCAGTTCCTCCACATAGTTGTTGCTTATGTTGAGTAACTGCAGGCGCTTGCAGGTCTCGGCATGGAACTGCGGCAAGTGCGTCAGACAATTGTAGCTTAAATCGAGTGTCTTTAGATGCGGGAGCCACTTGATGGCCAGCACACTGACCAGCTTATTGTGGCGCAGATTAAGATGCTGCAAGTGCTGGGCAAACTCCAGTGCCGTATCCACGCTCCGTAGACTGTTATAGCTGAAGTCTGCCAACTGCAGCTCGTTCCAGACAAAGCCATTCGAGTTGTCGCCGCCGCAGCGTGTAATGATGTCCTCTACATTACGCAGACTCTTGATGCAAATGAGTTGCTGCAGCTGGGAGCGCAGCGCCTGGATGCCGACTACCTGGCAAATGTTGATTTTGTGCACCTCGAGACGACGCAGAGCGCGAAACTTGTTAATGTCTATGGCGCCCTCAAAGTAGTGCTCGCTAGGAAAATAGTTTAGCTTTAGAAGCGTAGTTTTTTGCACAAAATCATGCAGCAGCTGCAGATCGGGAAACACGCTCGACTTGGCATTGATGGGCTTGACCACCTGGAAAGCCTGTTGCTGCTGCTGCTGAGGCATACAAACTCCAATGTCACTGTCCGCAATCAGTGTAAAGGAATCATTTAGAGCGCGCAGCAATGAGCCTATATGGGTGTGTGAACAAGAGAATCGGGTTAAGCTGATAAGCTAATTGTGCTTAGAACAAAACAGCAGCAGACGGACGCCCAGTCTGATGTTTGTTCATGTTGGCGACGCATGCATAATGCATCATACTCACCTGATAAGGTAAAGGTAAACTCAGAGCTTAATATCTTGTCGCCATTCTTTCGCAGCAAATTGGCCAGTTCGGTAATCTTCTGCGGATCCATTGTATGTTATGTTTTGCAAGTCCACATAATAGGCAGCACCAGCTGCACTTTATTAGCTTAATATGTATATATGCGTTTCAGCTGCAAAAAAATAATAAATTAATAAACAATACACCCATACGTTCGTGTCAACACATATGCAGCAGGCCTTTCACGTACTTCACCCAGTTCTATTTTGATGTTTACGATTTAGCTGCGCTGACAACAAAGTCGAAATTATGACGCCATTGTGCATTGGGGACAATATGCACAACGCTACATAGCGAAATTCCAAGTTATATTGTTAATTGAACACGTATTGAACACTTTTTGCAATGTTTCTTGATTGCTATTTTTGTTTATTTTAAGAATTAGCTTCAAAATATTTCCACTGGCAAAATAATGATTAGTGTTGTTGATATGCTAACGATATATCGATAGGATCATGATTAGCTATTTCGATACATTGCCAGCAATCCAACAATCGAAAATGTAACTGGAGACTGCATTTTTTTGTGGTTATTTTTTCATTTTAAAGTAAATATAATTGAGCTGCATAACATTTGATTTGGCCAGCAACAATTGCAAGGTGTAGCGGGTGTGGCCGTGCTGCCACCTATCGATTAATTTGTAATACTAATTTGTTTGCAGTTAAGCAAACATTTTCCAACACAGCCCCAAAATACCAAAGACAGATGCGCGAAATTTAAAACAATTTGTAGAGATAATCGCTCGCAGCGTTTTGACTTTTATTTATTCAACACATTTTTAAATATACATATAATTTATGACTACGCCGTTCAATTTAAATTGTACTAAGACCTGCTAATTTTTGTAATTTTAAACATTTAGCTTTGTTGCTTCGTTATTACGCCTCTGTAGATTATTTTGTGAATAACATTGCAAAGATCTTGAGCGACTTTAACAATTGTTAATAAGGTACATGCGCACATTTCTTGCTAATTACAACTTTTTTAAAAACTAAGTTAAAACAATAAGCAGACTTTAAGATTGTTGTATTGTTTGTTTGTATTGTGGATCGCTGGATATGCGTTGTTTTTGGTATTTACTTATTCATTTTTGTAAATTATATTAACAACCTATACACACTCTTGTGGTTGGGCTGGGATTAGTTAACTGACTGACGTCGAAGATTCAATGTGGTGCGCTGTAAAATTTCTAGTTACTCTTATTTGGTGCATTAAAAAGTTTAAAACTTGTGTTAAAAAGTTACAAATTTTGCCTGCGAAATAGAAAACAAAACTTATTATGTTTAGTGGCGCGCTGCGTTATAAATTCAGTTAGGACATTCCAAATTGCATTCAAATACAAACGTAAGTGTAAAAATAAAAAACACATCGAATTTTGAATACGTACTCTTCGCTGCCGATTTGTAGCTGCCAATTCATAAATATTTATAATATAATTTATTTAAAATATTTTTCCTACATGTTGTGCGATTTGTACAAAGAAATGTATTATTTTTTATTTTGCTTATAAAAATGAATTTGATTGCATCAAATATGACACTGACTCTTTTTGCTTGTCTTTACACAAAAATTATACACTAAAACAAATTGTTAACAAAATAAATTCACGACTATTGTGTGTGTGTGTGTGTTTGGTAGTGTAAAAAAATTGCAAATGTGTGTGAAATAGTGCGTGAGAGAAATATGACTTGTTGTGATCTAGAAACAAAAAGTATTTACAATTGATCTGATCTTGAATATCTCTGTTTTTATGCTTTGTTTATATATGTAAACATTTGGTGTAACACAGTTTAGAGTTTTGGCGACGGCATGATGAACGTATCCCTATAAGAAATCATATAAAAAGAAGAGAAGAAAATTTGTTTGTTGATGAAACATAAAAGTTGGGGTTGTTAGCAATGTATGTGATAAATGAGGGGTTAGTGATAAGGATATAATGACAAAAAGCATGAATTATGAAATAAAAATTATAAATAATATATTGTGCTAATGTAGAAAAAATACTAAATACTTTTAAAATATTTGAATAGAAATTTAGAATTTAGCGTTTAGCTCTTTATTATATTTATTTTAAACTTACTTAGAAGAGAGTTTAATTAAAATAAAAAGCAACAAAACATGCCAAAATAAAAATAACTTTTTAAAGTGCATTCAGTGTTAAACTAATAAAATCAATTAAAAAATACAATACAAATTAAGTACTAAAAATATTAGTCGGATATTAATTAAGCAACATAATAAGTACGAGTAAAATAAAGACATAAACGAGAATATAGGAAGAGTGTGGAAAGGATATTACGTATTGGGGTTACATTTGGGAATCTTTAGGAAGTTCAAGGTGCAGTTGTGCAAACGAAAGCAAAAGCAAGACGAAGCCAATCAACAACTTACATTGGTATGTGCGGGGAATTATTGTCAGCTTAGTACACTCAAGATCATGTACGGGATGTAAGTATAGAGTCTGGCTATATTTTGTGTATGGCGGTGAACAATGGAAATCTGCAAAAGAAATTTGTAGTCGATTAGTATTTATGGCTGTTAAATTTAAATTAAATGAGCCATACTTATCCTCCAAGCCTTTGTTTTTCAACATGTAGTTAACCTCCTCGGCAGTGGGTGGACCTTGCAGCTTCTGGCCGTTGAGCATTTCCTTTTCCAGCTCCTCAATTGTTTTGCCCGAAGTGACAAAAGCCTCGGAGACGCGACGATTGCGACCGCCTAGCAATCAAATTTGACATTAGTACATTAAGTTATATGTTTGTCACAGCTACCATAGCATGTTGTGATGAGATCCGCCACACCACAGCTCTCGAAGAACGTGGACAGTTTGCTGCCGGGATAGAAGACATCGACAAAGCGTATCATCTCCATCAGGCCCAGACGAATGACTGCCGCCTTGGTGTTGTCGCCCAGCTTGAGGCCATCCACAAAGCCAGCACCGCAGGCCACAATGTTTTTAAGTGCACCGCAAACCTCAACAGCATCGGAGTCGTCAACGACAACGACACGGAAATGATTTGCCTGGAAGAGATCACGCAGCACCTTGCCATACTTCTTGTCCTTGCAGCCAATGGTGGTTTCGCAAAAGTTGCCCTCGGCCACCTCGTTGGCCAAGTTGGCGCCCATCAGCACGGCGCATGGTATCTGGTTAGAGAGTGAAAAGTTTAAATAAATTGGCTAACTGACAATTAGAGAGTGACTCTCACCTTCAAGTGGCGGGTAATAATGTGCGAAATTAGATCAATGCCGCCACCTTCAGCCTTGTCGAAGCCCTTGATCAGTGATATGGCAATGGCATTGGGCTTGATTTTGCCCAACAATTGTTTGCAGAAATTTGGTATAAACTGATGTGGCACAACAAAGATCAATATATCGGCGTTCTTGGCAGCCTCAACCAGATCGGGCACGGCAACCTAAAAGTTCAAAAGAATAACAAAGAAATTAAGTAAGTATATCATTTAACATACCAAATTGTGGTTATGATAAGCAACAAGTCTAGAGATAAGAGCGCCGAGACAAATACAGAAATAAAACACGCCAAGGTTGAATGAAGGAACTTTTTAGCATTCAGTACGCACGTGTATAAAGTTTTGGAGGCTTGTCGCATTTGTAACATCGACACCTACGATTATTTATTAACCTGTTTGCTCTAAACTTGTTTTGCCATTTTAAGCTTATATAATTTTCTAGCTTATGCATAGACTTTTGAGCTATCGAACCTTTGCATATATATTTTGCGCTTTCAACTGGTTTTTAACAAAATGTAACATAAATTGTCAACACAGCTGTTATGTGAGAAATTTAAATATGAAACATTTTCAAGCAAAAGTGAAATTTTTGCAACGCAAGCGCAAATACATTGAACTTGCTTAAACTGTATAAATATACAGCCTGGCAACAATTGATTAGTAATTTTAATTTTCTGCTCTCCCTTTTATTCTATGCCCATGGGACTTTAATAATAAGTGGAACACGAAAAGCAAATAAACAAGTGGGTAAACGCATGTTATCAGAGAAAACAAAACAATTTGAACTCGCAGCTACAGCCACAGCCGAATAAATAAAACATTTTTGAGTTTACTATCAGCAAACTCAATAAAAACAAAAGGATTGTAGAGATTGTTGGATTATAGGTTTGTTTGTTTCGCTTATGTTTTAATTGCTTGCATTTTTGACATTGATCTGCTGTATTTGTTTAAGCAGTTTCGCTAAATTGTTTTTTGTCTTTTAAATTGAACGCTTGCCAAGAGTAGATATACACTGCTACTTGTTGGCATTTGATTAGATATACATATATACTATGTATGTATACATAAATGCTAAAACAGTAAAAAACAATGCGTTGTTTTTATCAATTATATTCTAGGCAGTCGTGTTGTTGAAAAGCGACGCCGCCTGTGCCATTCCATAATTAAATTAATACTATGCATTTACCAATTTAATTATAGTGCACAGTTATTTGTTTTGCGCTGTCATAAATCCTATTAGTTTGCTTTTTATCATGTTGCTCAATAGAATATGTTTAACAACACGGCTTATCTATAATCAAGCAACACAAATATACGTGTACTCTGGAACAGTTGTAGCTACAAATGCGCTTATCGCCTGCCACTGGAAATTATTGTTAGCACACTTGACATATTGACGTAATCAGCAAACTGCATTAAATGTATATTTAAATTGTTATATATTGTTTAATATACAGCTGTCACAGGCTGCTAACCAAATGCAGTTTAAAGCGAAAGAGCGCAGTTTAATGGCAAAGAGCGCAGCTTTACTGCAAGCCGGCCTTGACCTACGTCAAAGACTCGGAGAGAGTAAGAGCGAGCGGCTCATTTGGCAGTCAGTGCAAGGTAAAGCATTTGTTATTGTGGCTGTGTGTTGGCCATGAAAAACTGCATAGCCAAAGAGAGAAAGAGAGAGCGAGCACAAGAGCGCGAGAGCATTTAACGCGCTGCTGCTGCTGCTGCTTGGGGTAGTGTGTGAAATTGTAAAAATAGCCCCCGTGTGTGCAGCCCGCTTCTTGCGCCTGATTAGATAATTTAGTGACGAAGCATCGTGCTGACGGTCAAGATCAAGGCAGACCGCTACCTTTATATAAGCAAACAGCTGCAAGCTGCTGCGACAAACACTTTACATTACATCACACATCTTTTGGTTTCCCTTGCACTTACCACATTGGGGGGCAGTTTGTGTCCTTTTAGGTATTTGACGTTCTCGTGCGTTTCATTGATGATTTCGGTCAATTTCTTGCCATCAATCATCTCCTCATAGACGAACATTGTAACGCGCTCCTCAAATTCGGGCAGAGCCGACGCATTTGCACCCACAATCTTAGCTATCGCCGAACCCCTATGTGCATTTACAATATGCAATTATGTAAGTGCATTATTATTATTATTCTATTGCCAACGCATTGTGTCGAACACTTACCAGTTTCCCGAACCGACAATGCATACGTTCACTTTCTCCGCCATGACTGTATAATATTATTAATTTATTTCTCGCGCGTTCTTACTCCCGCTACTCTTTCTTAATAAATGTTTTTTATTATTAAATTTTTTTGTATTTATACTTAGAGCCAGTGCTGCCAAATTTGCAATTTTTTCACTTTAACATAGCAGTAACATTTTCTGTTGTTCGCATATTATTGTGGATAATACTCGCGCATATGTTGTTGTCTGCATCTCGCTTGCATACTGTTGCGGCACTGCTCGCACAGTTTGCTATAAAGCTCAAGTTTTAAATTCACTGGACCGTTGTTAAACAGAATGTAAACATTGAAATTAAAAATAATAAAAATAAGTTTCTTTAATAATGAAATTAGCTTAGCGCTTGTAGCCCATATTGTTGAACATGTCTGGCATTAAGAAATTGAAGCCAGAAATCTGTACTAAGTCCAGTTTAATATGGAGCCAAAAAAGGAAAGGCCGCTGACTTCACGAGCAGACTGCAGTTGGGGGCGTACATTAAACTACATGGCTTGGGGAATTTGCTGTCTAAGCTTCGAAAGCAATGTTTTGATGGTAGGTACTTAAAACAATTTTATTATTATTTAAACCAAGATTTTTACCGGTGTACACGACTGTTGGCTTTGCAGGCGCTGCTACTTGACGTTGGTAACTTTGCTGCGGGTGCAAGCGCAATTGTAATAAGCCTATTCAACATAGCTACTACATTATAGAGCTCCTACTATCATTAGCTGTATGTATTAGTATATTCAGCACTACGTCAAGTGGAATTGGGAAAAGAGATTAAATTGAAGGTAAAAACACTTAAAATTTCAATGTTCATTAAACACTTTATTTCTGTACAGATTTACATTTGAATTTACCTAGAGCAACATCAAGGACTCAATTACCAACCGATGCAAACGTACATGAGCTTAAAATCACATTGGAAGTCGTGATAGCGCAGCTCGTTTGCGCCGTAAGTAGCCACGCAATCCTGATTGCCGGCACGATCGGGCTGTCCAATCTCCCAGTTGTCAAATGGCATCGGGTTGCCAGTGTGCTCCACGATGAATTCGCCATTCCTGCCAATATCATTGATTGCAGTCCACAGGGCGTTCTCATAACGGTCGAACTCGAGGCCCTGGCGCTTCAAGTAGGTCTTCATCTGATCAGCATCCATAAGGCTATCGAATACCAACAAATTGGCCTTCAGAGCGCGACATCTACGATTGGCGTCATACCAGGATTTCTAAGCAATAGCAATAAGCATTTGTATGCATATGAACAACTGTATTACATACCTTTTCCCGGGAGACTAAAATACACTTGTCGCCCAAGGCAGTGAAACCATGAGGGCAGTCAGTGAGTGCCTGGGCAGATGCCGCAAAGGCAAGCACTAGGCCGAAGAGGAAGATTAGACTTAGAGCAGGATTCATTGCTTAAGCTTTTCAGTTGATTGTTTGAATTAAACTGATTTCTGACTGAACCGAGCGCAGCTTTTATAGCTCAATCGCACCAACACTATCAAAGCATTAATAGAAAGGGGTGAATGTCTTTTCAATAAGCGAACTGATAAGGAGTCAGCTCAGGTGCAAGTTCAATAATGTCAGCTCGCCTGCACTATGTCGGATTATATTGTAGGTGTATTGAAATCGCACCTTAAGGCCCAGAGACAGAGATAAGCTGCTGTACTACTACGCTGATATTGTTTACAAGTCGTGTGCTTTTTTTATTCTAATAGTTCAGCTTGTAACAAACAAATTTGAAAATAAAAAAATGCATGAAAAACATATTATTTGTTAAACAAAACACTTTTTGTAATAAACAAAAACACAAATAAAAATTCATGATTCATATTTGTTAAACAAAACAAAACTTGTTTGTTTACTAATTAATATTGAATGTATGTGCTATTTGTAATAATAACAATAACCATTGAACTTAGCTAATATTGTATATAAAGCTTAGCTTATCCGTATATAAAGCTATTCAGTTATGAAAATGGATTAATTAACTAGAGTTAAAATGTACATTTACAAAATGAAAGTCAAAGTTTGTAACTTCGAGTTTTAATATAAGTGATTTATTAATTGATTCCAGATTTATAGATTTATTGGCTAGGGGTATGATTAAGTGTATTTGATTAGAAAAAATTTAAATTATTTGTTTATTCAAGCAAATGGGAGATAGTACGAAAATTACTAATCTAGGCTAAGAACTGGTTTGTTAACCTTATTTAATAAAATTAGAATTGTACAAAAGAACTTTATTTAACAATCCTTTATAAAAGGTGCATAAGGATTACTTAAGTTATTACCTACATACAAATCTCTCAAATTCTCTTTAAATTAAATTAAGCTTAATATCGAAACAAACGCAATAAAATGTATATAATAATAATATAATTACGTAAGCATTAGAAACAGGATAAAGAGTTGTAAAAAGTTCAAATTGATATATGGTATATGCGACTTTAGAAAATAGGTGACGCAAATGAGAGATTGAGTGGAAATTTCCATTAGACCACGACTACATTGTAACAGATTATAGTGCTTGGGCGGCGAGCTTATATCAGCGCTATGCCAGGTTGCTAGTTGCTAGCTGCTGGTCTTGTATGTAGATGCAATTTCCAATCTGTGCTTAATCTGTGAAATCTTACCATAGCTACAATGTAATCTGTCATAGTGCATGCGAGCCGAGCCGAGCCGAGCCGGCTTGCGTGAACTTGTACCTCAGCCAACTTCTTATCACTGTCAATTGCCATTTGATTGAATGCTTATTGAAAACACACTTACACCTTTCTAATGATGCTTTGATAGTGTGGGTGCGATTGAGCTATAAAAGCTGCGCTCGGTTCAGTCAGAAATCAGTTTAATTCAAACAATCAACTGAAAAGCTTAAGCAATGAATCCTGCTCTAAGTCTAATCTTCCTCTTCGGCCTAGTGCTTGCCTTTGCGGCATCTGCCCAGGCACTCACTGACTGCCCTCATGGTTTCACTGCCTTGGGCGACAAGTGTATTTTAGTCTCCCGGGAAAAGGTATGTAATACAGTTGTTCATATGCATACAAATGCTTATTGCTATTGCTTAGAAATCCTGGTATGACGCCAATCGTAGATGTCGCGCTCTGAAGGCCAATTTGTTGGTATTCGATAGCCTTATGGATGCTGATCAGATGAAGACCTACTTGAAGCGCCAGGGCCTCGAGTTCGACCGTTATGAGAACGCCCTGTGGACTGCAATCAATGATATTGGCAGGAATGGCGAATTCATCGTGGAGCACACTGGCAACCCGATGCCATTTGACAACTGGGAGATTGGACAGCCCGATCGTGCCGGCAATCAGGATTGCGTGGCTACTTACGGCGCAAACGAGCTGCGCTATCACGATTTCCAATGTGATTTTAAGCTCATGTACGTCTGCATCGGCGTGTAATTGAGTCCTTGATGCTGCTCTAGATGAATTCACAGTTAACGATGAATAAAAATAATAAATTTTCTTTTAAATGAGCATTTAAATTATGCAAGATTTCGTTTATTTATGTGGACGGGCTAACTTTAACTGAATAAGTATAATTGAAAGCTTAAGCTTTATAAGCAAATCCACTAGCAATTAATCTAATGAAATCGCTTCAATTGACAGCAAATGGAAGAAGCTATTGCAATGTTAAATTCTAAATCTTAAGTGCAAAATACAATTTGTTATTTATTATTCAGTTATTATTATAATCGACAGCTGCGAAACAAATGTTGGTCATGAGAATTGTATTAGTGCCGTATCCATTGAAATTGAGTGGCACGTAAAAATGTAATAGGTCATAATATATAAAGGATTGTTTTATTGGCGCTGTTACAATACGCAACCGTTTGAATATGAGTAATATATAAGTGAAATAAATAAGTGTAAAAATATATTTTACAGTTGCTCTGCATTTTGCTGATAGTCAGTTTAGCAAATAAAAACTTTCAAAATATGGCGGACTTGTACCAAAAATGGCTTGCTGAGCACTATAAAAGAATCCGGCAGCAAAGTTGAAGATGTCGTTGGACTTCTAATGACCGAACACCTAAATACACTGAAAAAGGCAAAGGAGTTAATTGATGAACGCGACAAACTTAGTTTGTTGAAAAATTTAAATTAATTTGGTCAAATGCGTAAAGCCTTACTTATACGAAAGTACGGCTGCAAATTGTATCTAATAGAATGATTGTGAACCATGGCAAATCTAATAAAACCCCATAAAATTAAATTATACACTGCAAAACGTTCACAATTGTTTTTACTTTTACACAGTTTAAGGCAGTAACGTTTACAATATGCATAAGATATATACAGCTCTTGTGATTTTTTTAGGTAAGTTTGAAATTTATACGAGGCTCATTGATTAATACAGCAAATTCATTTTTTAGTTTTGTGGACACTGTGCTTAGCTGAAGTTCAGAATGATGGAACTGGCGAAATGGTAATGAATGGCATTTCAAATTTGGTTAGTACTTCAACCAATGTGCTCCAAGGAATGTGGAAAACTTGTAAAGAATTGGTAAAAGGATTGGTAGAATAATTAGCAACAAACCAAATGTAATAGAATTTCATAATTTATATTTATTCAGCTTGAAATTTCAACAATTACAATAATTTATTTTTGCGAAATAAATGTAATGATTAATGATATTGTTATAGGGATTTGTATTTATTATAATTTGTTAGAATTTTTATTAAATTTGCATTTGTAGCTGCGCTTTGCTGTTGAATTAATATTGTTGACACCAATTAAGTTAAACCAACATGTTGCTAACGCTTGGAAACATTTGCTGCTGCAGCCTTGTTGCTAGCGCTTAGCTGTCAACAATATAGCTATTTAATACAATTTTAAACTAAAATGTAAGTTTTATAACATATTTGTAATTGCTTTAATTTAAGCTGAGCATATGAATATCAAATCAACTAGTTGGATATCGAGAAAATGTAAGCTACAGACTGAAATTGGTTAAAACACTTTTATAATTTCAAATTTATTTAAACAATTTATTTTTTTGTATAAATTTGAATGTGAATTTATATAGAGCAACATCAAGAACACAATTACACGCCGATGCAGACGTACATGAGCTTAAAATCACATTGGAAATCGTGATAGCGCAGCTCGTTTGCGCCGTAAGTAGCCACGCAATCCTGATTGCCGGCACGATCGGGCTGTCCAATCTCCCAGTTGTCAAATGGCATCGGGTTGCCAGTGTGCTCCACGATGAATTCGCCATTCCTGCCAATATCATTGATTGCAGTCCACAGGGCGTTCTCATAACGGTCGAACTCGAGGCCCTGGCGCTTCAAGTAGGTCTTCATCTGATCAGCATCCATAAGGCTATCGAATACCAACAAATTGGCCTTTAGAGCGCGACATCTACGATTGGCGTCATACCAGGATTTCTAAGCAATAACAATAAGCATTTGTATGCATATGGACAACTGTATTACATACCTTTTCCCGGGAGACTAAAATGCACTTGTCACCCAAGGCAGTGAAACCATGAGGGCAGTCAGTGAGTGCCTGGGCAGATGCCGCAAAGGAAAGCACTAGGCCGAAGAGGAAGATTAGACTTAGAGCAGGATTCATTGCTTAAGCTTTTCAGTTGATTGTTTGAATTAAACTGATTTCTGACTGAACCGAGCGCAGCTTTTATAGCTCAATCGCACCCACACTATCAAAGCATCATTAGAAAGGTGTAAGTGTGTTTTCAATAAGCATTCAATCAAATGGCAATTGACAGTGATAAGAAGTTGGCTGAGGTACAAGTTCACGCAAGCCGGCTCGGCTCGGCTCGGCTCGCATGCACTATGACAGATTACATTGTAGCTATGGTAAGATTTCACAGATTAAGTCCGCTTGGAAATTGCCTATACAATACATACCAGCTAGCTAGCAATCTAGAACCCTGGTCACTAGCGCTTGATTATTATCCTTGCCGCAAGACTCAATAATCCTAGATTACACAAATTGTAATAACTTGTAGGTACATCAAATGGAATTAAATCCACTTACTTATTTCTCAATTATACATTTTGTCGATCACTATATTTTACTTAAAAGTCGCATATAATACCAGGATCTTTTTTCTAATTATATTATTGCAATATTTTTTACAACATACTTTATCTAGGGGTGTATTAAAATGCTTGGTGCATACAATGTAATAACTAAACTGCTATCTTAACATATCAAATTGTAAAAGATACCATATGTTTGCGTTTGTTTTCGAATTAAATATTATACGTCACTTTTATTACATTATTAAATTTAAAAGTAAGAATTGAGATCGATATAATGTATTGTGATGGATAATAAGTTCATTATTACACTTGAAAATTATAGATTAAATAATGTGTAATCATTTTTTTATAACAAGTGATTGTATAAAAGATCAATTATGTTCTATTTTTTATGTCATCAGATGTTCAATATTATATTTAATTATCATAAAATATAGTAGTGTTAACATACAAAATTAAATATCGACTTTAAAATTAAAGTCTCTTATAGAGATTAACGTTAAATATTTACGTAAATAATATTAAGCTCCAATCAATACATATATCACCCTATGAAATAAATCAAACATAACAATTTATTAATTCATTTTTTTCTATTCTTAAAATACATTTAATTCATTGAATCCTGTTAGCCAAAAAAAACTTCTTATATATATATTTCTTCAGGAAATAAAATTTATAGAGTCTAATTTATATAAGACTCAGATATGTTTTTACTAATTGAAAGCTCTATTAGACTTACTAGTATTAGTGTGTGTTAAATGTTACATTTGTGTTAACTCTCATGTTAATATTAAAGCCACAATTATGTATACATAAGAGTATGATCTTAGCTTTCTTATATAAGTTAAATGGTGATCATTAGGCTCAAAGCGTTTGCGTATATTTAAAAATGCAGAGACTGTGATTAAGTTAGTGACTGAATATTATTGCACATTAATTGAAGAATTTAATACTTTATGCGCTCATTAATTTGTGAGTTTGGTGTGAGGGAAAGGAGCAAGCTTAAAGTCAAAATTGCTCAATTTCAAAAGTAATTTCTCAAATAGACTTCAATACATAATACGTAGCTGATCTGTATATTGTATTGTTAGGAGATATGATGATCTGCTTCATGCTGCTGAATTTTGCAATGTTTCTGTGGTTCCCATGTAATACTGCGACTCTCATTCTATCTACATATCATTAGAGCCTCATTGTTTGCTTTCGTGTGTTCTCTTATAGCACACTCACAACAGAAACACGCTATGATGATAAGTTGATTTAGCATCACATACCAAGCGACCTGAGTTAAATTGATAATATATTAGCGATCTCACCAACGAGAGATTTACAAACCTCACAATTTGTCGTAACGTCTTTGGCTCTACCACAAGCTCACGTGCGAGCGCGGGAATCAACGGCCCAACACTAAGCAGACGCAAGACCGCGACTGGATAGAGAAAATTACAAAAAGTGTTTTGTTTAACAAATAATATGTTTTTCATGCATTTTTTTATTTTCAAATTTGTTTGTTACAAGCTGAACTATTAGAATAAAAAAAGCACACGACTTGTAAACAATATCAGCGTAGTAGTACAGCAGCTTATCTCTGTCTCTGGGCCTTAAGGTGCGATTTCAATACACCTACAATATAATCCGACATAGTGCAGGCGAGCTGACATTATTGAACTTGCACCTGAGCTGACTCCTTATCAGTTCGCTTATTGAAAAGACATTCACCCCTTTCTATTAATGCTTTGATAGTGTTGGTGCGATTGAGCTATAAAAGCTGCGCTCGGTTCAGTCAGAAATCAGTTTAATTCAAACAATCAACTGAAAAGCTTAAGCAATGAATCCTGCTCTAAGTCTAATCTTCCTCTTCGGCCTAGTGCTTGCCTTTGCGGCATCTGCCCAGGCACTCACTGACTGCCCTCATGGTTTCACTGCCTTGGGCGACAAGTGTATTTTAGTCTCCCGGGAAAAGGTATGTAATACAGTTGTTCATATGCATACAAATGCTTATTGCTATTGCTTAGAAATCCTGGTATGACGCCAATCGTAGATGTCGCGCTCTGAAGGCCAATTTGTTGGTATTCGATAGCCTTATGGATGCTGATCAGATGAAGACCTACTTGAAGCGCCAGGGCCTCGAGTTCGACCGTTATGAGAACGCCCTGTGGACTGCAATCAATGATATTGGCAGGAATGGCGAATTCATCGTGGAGCACACTGGCAACCCGATGCCATTTGACAACTGGGAGATTGGACAGCCCGATCGTGCCGGCAATCAGGATTGCGTGGCTACTTACGGCGCAAACGAGCTGCGCTATCACGATTTCCAATGTGATTTTAAGCTCATGTACGTCTGCATCGGCGTGTAATTGAGTCCTTGATGCTGCTCTAGATGAATTCACAGTTAACGATGAATAAAAATAATAAATTTTCTTTTAAATGAGCATTTAAATTATGCAAGATTTCGTTTATTTATGTGGACGGGCTAACTTTAACTGAATAAGTATAATTGAAAGCTTAAGCTTTATAAGCAAATCCACTAGCAATTAATCTAATGAAATCGCTTCAATTGACAGCAAATGGAAGAAGCTATTGCAATGTTAAATTCTAAATCTTAAGTGCAAAATACAATTTGTTATTTATTATTCAGTTATTATTATAATCGACAGCTGCGAAACAAATGTTGGTCATGAGAATTGTATTAGTGCCGTATCCATTGAAATTGAGTGGCACGTAAAAATGTAATAGGTCATAATATATAAAGGATTGTTTTATTGGCGCTGTTACAATACGCAACCGTTTGAATATGAGTAATATATAGTGAATTAAATAAGTGTAAAAAATCATATTTTCAGTTCTCTGCGTGTGATGATAAGTCCGAGTTAGCAAATAAAAACTTTCAAAATATTGCGGACTTGTACCAAAAAATTCGTGGCGTGCTGAGCACTATAAAAGAATCTGCAAAGTTCAAGAGGTCGTTGGACTTCTAACGACCGAACACCTAAATACGCTGGAAAAGGCAAAGGAGTTAATTGATGAACGCGACAAACTTAGTTTGTTGAAAAATTTAAATTAATTTGGTCAAATGCGTAAAGCCTTACTTATACGAAAGTACGGCTGCAAATTGTATCTAATAGAATGATTGTGAACCATGGCAAATCTAATAAAACCCCATAAAATTAAATTATACACTGCAAAACGTTCACAATTGTTTTTACTTTTACACAGTTTAAGGCAGTAACGTTTACAATATGCATAAGATATATACAGCTCTTGTGATTTTTTTAGGTAAGTTTGAAATTTATACGAGGCTCATTGATTAATACAGCAAATTCATTTTTTAGTTTTGTGGACACTGTGCTTAGCTGAAGTTCAGAATGATGGAACTGGCGAAATGGTAATGAATGGCATTTCAAATTTGGTTAGTACTTCAACCAATGTGCTCCAAGGAATGTGGAAAACTTGTAAAGAATTGGTACAAAGGCTTCGGTAGAATATTAAGCAAAATAAATAAAACTGTAATTGAATTTTCATATTTATCATTTATTCAGCTTGAGTTTCAACACTATACAATAATTTAATTTTTGCAATTAAAAAATTAAATTATGAATTTTTTGATTGCTGCGTTGCTAACATCAATTTAGTTTGAACTTTATTAAATTTGCATTTTGTAGCTGCGCTTGTTGCTGTGTCGAAATTAATATTGTTGACACAATAAGTTAACCAACATGTGCTAACGCCTTGCATACATTGCTGCTATCGTTATATCTATTAATACAATTTTAAACTAAAATGTAAGTTTTATAACATATTTGTAATTGCTTTAATTTAAGTTGAGCTTATGAATATCAAATCAACTACTTGGATATCGAGAAAATGTCAGCAGAGACTGAAATTGGTTACAACTTGTGGCTAGATTGTCTGTGGGTGCAACAACACTTAATCGCCATTCTGTGTAGTCTCAGCTGCCTGCCATAGAAACAAGCCAATCCGCACGCCATACCCGAAACAGAACCAAAAGCAAAAACCCAACCCAAACCAAGCTCAAGCACAGCATAGAGCAGAGCAAGTCAGGCCACGAGCATAACGTGCAACTTTCCAGCTTTCGCCGCAATCAATTTTACGGGTGCACAACAAGAGCAGCAGGAGCAGCAAACGGAATTAGAGCAACCCCATATATAACAGCAGGCCAGCAACACCCCAGCTACCCACACAGATACACACACACACACACACACACACACACACATGCAGCTATAAGCAGCGATAGACACGCAAGCTAAACCAGCGCATTGCCCTGCACGTGGTCCAGCTCACATGAAGGTATTAATGCGTAGCAAACAACGCTGCATGATTAACCTTTCGTGATGTGCATGCCCAGCTGGCAGTTGTGTGAGTTGTGTGGGCGTGGCACTGGTTAGCCATGACTCTGGGTCTAGCTTTGGCTAAGCGCAGCGCGTTGCAACAGTTTTAATTGCTTTAATATATAGACAAGACTAATGCATTTGCTTTTGACATTTATTTGACAAAACATAAAACGCGGCATTTATCCAGATTTCATTACCCTTATTTGTCCCTTGAGCAATAATTTAAGCACCTGTCTGAACTGGCGCTCGCTATATCGGTTATATTTAAGGATCTGTATATAGCCTTAATACCCGCATAAACTGAATTTCCATTTCTCGCCCCAGCCTCGTCATCTGGCTTAACAATATCGCTTGCAGCAAAAGACAGCGCTGCATTATAAACATTTTATTGCTATAAATTTTAATTTTATATTTACTTAACTTACCTATGCAGATCACAAGAAGTATTCAGAAACTGGACTGCATTTGAAATATATTCGAATTTATTAATATTTGCTACGGCATTTAATGAATAATTCATTTGACACAGTCACACTTTGTACATTAGCACTAGCTTTAGTTAATAAACTGCACTAAGTATTTACATCAACTATATATATTTATTTCAATTTAGCGGCACAAATGTATACTCATAATCATCATCGTCCTTATTAAACAGCTCCTTGACCTGATTCATGGCATATTGCATGCTTTTTGCAATTTGGTTGCCCAGTTCTTTGCCATTATCCCACCAATTGGGTATACTTTTTACACCCTGATCCAAAGTGCCCATAATTTTTTTCTGAATGCCTTGGAAATCTTGTTGTAGAGCATCAAGTTCTTTTTGATCATTATCATCGTCATTATCTTTAGCCAATGTTTGCTGAGCTGCAGCAAATTGCAGCATGTGAAAAACTGTGCAGTAAAGTTGATAGTCATAAGCAATTATTATAAACTATAATGCCGAAGCAAACTTACCTGCGAATAGCACTAGGAATAATACAGGTAATTTGTTCATAATTAAAAGGTCTTAACTTTCCAAGCACACAGTCACTTCTAAAGAACACAACAAATGAATCTTAAGCTAAATTATTAAATTTGTTATGGCAAACATGCGTCCCCTGACTTATTATTATATAAGGCATAACAAATTGGAATTTGTTGCACTGAAGCGTTTGCTTTTTTACTTAAAAGTTTGCTAATAAATAGTTTATATAGAATGCATTGCTTTTGCATATTATTGATAACTGCTCAGTTTATGAATTTTTAATTGTTTGCTGTAAAATACAAATTGCAATAAATTAATATATGGTTATTATATCAGTCAGTTGAGAATAAAAATTGCAGTCCAAGCTGTGCGGATGTCTTGGCAATCAACAAACAATAAACAGTTTACATGCTCAGCTTATTATAAGCAGCCTAGGCACATGCTTCACTAGGCGTATGCGCAATATTCAATACACAATCCTAAATTACCATGTTGCGCGCATCAATCCTTTATCACGCAAACACGTGTGTATGTGTGTGTGTGTGTGTAAGGACAACAAGTGCCACAATTCTCATCGTCATCAGTTGGCTGAAGCATGCATATCCATGTCCAATATGCAGCCACCTTTTAGCCATGGCTAATTCGCCATGTCATGTTGAAAAGATGATGATGTCGAAGCCTCATGTGTGTGGCTGTGTGTGTGCGTGTGCGTGTGTGTGTGTGTGAGTGAGTGGCTGCTTGTGGCGCTGTTTGGGGGCAAAACGTTTGCTGTGTAATTCATGGGGCATAAAAAAACAATGACGGACATTGGGGATATCTCTTGGGCATTGAATAATAGTACATCAAAAATTTTACAGCAAAGCCGCAAAAGAACGAAATAAAATCATTTACGCAAAACGAGACCCAAATTGAATATTAAGACAAGAATAAGCGAAGACAACACACACACACACACAGACACAGACAGACGCTAAGCGGATGTAGCATGCTTATCCCTTTACACACCCACACACAGACATATAAACATAGTCATTGTTGCTGTTGTGTTTTCTGTATTATTTTTATTTTATTTAAACCACACAAAATACTTAAGACGATTTTGTGTTTTTGTGGTGCAAGATGTATTGCCCATGGGCAAAGGAAATGTGTGAAAAGCACTGGACAAGGACAACCAAAGTTTTTCACCCAACCCTTGCCCCCAAAAGGGTATTGCTGCTGGACCATGTCCAGCGGTCTGTGCTCTGTGTGCTGTTGCTAGCGGCGCTTGCATATGTAAAATAAGCAAAGTGTCTTACCTTTTGCCAAGACATTTGCCTCAAACAATGTGAAAATCCTTTGATGACAGTTCCCATCAATAATAGAGAGGCTACAGCTCAGCAGCTCTCTATCAAAGCATACAACTGTGCATACAATTTATGACAGAGCCCCACACTCCACCCTACCCCACCCTACCCTTGTGCCCGTTGTCACCTTCAACAGTAAATTTGCGCCTGGACATTGCTTATACGCATTACGGAATTTGCGAGACAGCATACAAATTACGGATTTTTATTTTCACTCTTGTCTTGTATTTTCTTTTTCATCTTCGCTACTGCTTCTGTTGCTGCTGCATTCTTTTTATTTCCATTCTTATTTTTATTGTCATTTACATTTACATTTACATTTCATACATTTCGCATCGGCTGCGCTTCAAATGTTTTTGACACTTTTTTTAATGCCATAGCAAATTATTTTTTTTTTTTGTGTGCCCACAATTTTAACTTGGCAAATAGTGCGGCCCAAAGTACGTGTCACTCAAATGTTTTAATTGCATTGCCTCATTTTTTTGTGATTATTTTTGTTTTTACTTCCATTAACACAATTTACTTTGGCTTGGCCGCTTTATTTGGGCAGCGTCTCTTATTTGTTTAGTGCCCAAGTAATTTGCATGTTTTTTTTATTTTGTTTGCGCGTAAACTTCTTACACTGCATTAGGCGACAATTAACTAAGCTGGCAATTGAAGTAAAAGAGTTTTTTATGCTTCTTATGTATGTTATGCATATTTACACTGATTTAAAAATGCTAAAGTTTTAGCATTGTTCTGTGTGTTTGTGCCAAAAGTACTTAATTTAGTTTTTATTAAAATTTAGAACGCAACAAATCTATGATACGCAAAGCAAAAATAATATGCAGAAGACTTTCTACGCTTTGACGTAGCGCAGGTGAGCATTCAAAGTTGGGAAGTAGGATAAGCACTGCAAGGACATTACATAAGCTTTGATTGGGACCTCTCTATTGCGTAACTTTCATCCAAGTAATTAATGATTTGCTTATAGTGTGTACCGTTTTCTTCGAAATGCTTTTCTATTAGCTGCTAGGCGTACTTCATGTTCCGCTCGTCTGGATGTAATAGCTGCGGCTAATGCTTATCCAAGACCAAAAGCTCACACGTTGCCATCACATTCGGATACAGGAACAGATCCTCGAAGCTGATGCCGCTTATTAGCTCATGAACACGCCTGGCGCACCATCTGCGCCAGTGGCTTCGGTATCAGTCAGTAGTCGAATATCTGATTCTTAAGCTTTTCCGAATTATTTTACCAGACTGTGGTTAATGAGCTGCTGTGGCGGCAACTTGCTCAGATGCTGCAGCAGCTGGCTAACGATGCTCTCATCCTTGTAGCCTGTGCGTCGAGTCAAGCAATAGCCACGACCCTCTTGCGGCGTATCCTATCATGATATTATTTTGATTGACGTAATCATAAACAGCAAACGAGCAAATCAAAAATGAATTGCAATTGTTCAGGCAATTTATTCTTTACGTTTGTATTTTGCAGTCTGCAAATTATCTAACAATATGAATTTGAACATAAAATCATTTGCAATTTTGGATTATCAATAGCTGCTAATTAAGATAAACTTTGACTAACCGCTTGCAATTCAAATTAAATATAGCAGGACAATATCCATCTGTGGGTCTGCCATGTCCACTTCTATATTTTAATAACCCTTCATCCATTATTTTATATTTAAAAAGACATTTTGGCACTTAATAGAGTAAATAAAAGTCGAACACAGTTGATTTATATTTATGCTCAATGCATTTTTATTCAATTGTTTATACTTTTTTTTTTATATTTATTACAATACATAATAATTAATAATATGCATACATATGTATGTGTGTGGTGGCAACAACAGCTGTTGCAATTTACAAACTATATGCCAACTACAATTTTTTATAGTTAAATATACTTTTTGATTTTGTTTCTTTGTTGCTTTTGCCTGCCATTTTACAAATTTCATTGTGCAAAAATCAATTACAAAGCATTTTGTCATTTATCGTAGTATAAACAAAGCTGCCAACCAATACTAAATGCATATGTGTGTGTATGCGTGCGTCAGTGTGTGTGTGTGTGTTGGTAAAAAGCGAATGCTAACAAAGACAAAAATATGCTGCATACTTTTGAGCGCTTGACCTGCGGCATTTGTTATTCTTTCATTTTCCGCGGATTTCTAAACGCATACGCTACAAAAAAATGATATAGACAGGCAACCAAAAGTTGAAGATAAGTTAAAGCTTGTTGCCCTCAAATAATTTTTATGAAATTTAGTTGGCAATCAAGCAACATAATCATATTCAGTGTGGCAGTATCAAAGCTAAAATGTGAAAAAGGTAGAAAGAAGCAAAAGCGTTTGCTTTTGAGCGTGGAAGGGGTTGGTTGGGAGTGGGGGTTGCCTGCCTGGCGGATGTGTTTGCAGGTTGCTTGCCAGGTTGAAATAACATGAGCAATTTTTAGAGCAGCGACGGCAACGTCGACGACGACGACAAAACGTCGAATGAAAGATAAATAAAGTGCATGGCTAGCTGGCGCATATAAAATGTTAGAAAAAAGGCAGCAAAAAATATCAAAAACGAGCAAGCAAGCGAAAAACTCGCGCTATTGCGCTATAAATCAACGTGAGAGGGGGCGTGGCATATCTATTACAAGTCCGCCCATTCGCACGGCTGTGAACTGTCGCAGCTGCTGCAGTCAGACGCTTTCAGTATAGCAACGATTTTTGTTTCTGTTTCTATTTTATTTTTATTATTTGCTGCCATTTTTAGTTGGCGCACAAATATTTTTGCAAGCGACACACACACAGGAAAAATTGCCGCTGCCGCTTAGGCATCGATTTTGATTGCATTTTGTGCAATCCTTCACTTGTCCACCTGCGCCGGCTCCATGGTGTACATGTCACGCAGCAGTCGCGCAATGGGCACATTGCCAATCGTTTCCTTGAAGAACAGCGCCTCAATGGTGGCCGCTCTGATGGTTCGCAGCGAAGGCAGCAGCAGCAGCAGTCGGCCAAAGCGCGTCGCTTGACGCGCGTAACGCAGACGCACATGATCGGACAGAATGCACTGCGCCTGATCCTGCAGCATCTCCACGGGCTGCACATCACACAGCCCCGCAGTCTCCGGCGCGAACAGCGCTATCGCCTTCATGCAGCCCACCTCGCTGCCATCGGGCGTGATCTGGCGAAAGCGGCAGAGTATCTCCTGTATGGTCTTCATCTCCATCTGTGTCGCCTCGTCCTGCAGCACGCGCTCCTTGATAAGCGGCGACTCCAGTATGGGCGTCAGATCGAGCGGTATCGTCCACTGTGCCAGGTTCAGCAGAAAGAGCTCCTTCCAGGACTCCTGCAAAGGTAAACAGAATAATAAATATTTAGCTTAAGTATTTGAACTTTTATAGATTCAAAATTTCAATAATTCTCATAGTTTTAGTACTACTTAATTTTCTGTTTAAAAATAATAATAAATTAAGTACAAAATGTACAATGAATTAATAGCTAAACTTTAATTTTTATCTCTTAATAACTTAAATACTGGCAATTGTTTGATTTATTGGCTAATTGATTGCCCACCTGTAGCAACAAGTGTTGATCGTTCTTGGAGAGCGTCTGGAAGGGCATCAGGCACTTGACCCAGCGCACGGCCATGAAGAGCAGACGCGCCGTCGTCTCCTGCAGCATTTCCCAGGAGAGCAGACGTGAGTCGAGCAGCTGTTGGGGCAGCGGCGGCGGAAAGAGCAGCGCATTGTGCTGCACCTGGTACTGGATGAGCTCCTGGCACTTGTCTGGACTGAGCAGCAGCTCCAGAAAGCCACTCGAGCCAGACTGACAGCCGCCGTGTGGGCGTGGCAGCGGCGCTGCTGGTGGCGGCGTGGGCGTTGTGGGCGTGGGCGAGCCTGAAGTGTAGCTCAGCTGCTTGTTGTTGTTATTATTATTGTTGTTGCTGTTGTTGTTGTTGTTGTTGAGGTGAATGTTGTGCATGAGCAGGGAGGCGTGGCTGGGCGGCGTGGTGGCTTCGCTGTGGCAGTGCGTGGAGCTGTGATGCGCCGCCAGCTGTGGTGAGGAGCTAGAAGCCGCCAGACTATGCGAATCTGTGAGCGTGGGCGCAGGCGAGACGCTGCCGGCGCTCAGTGGAGGCGAAGCCGACGGCGAAGGCGTCTCCGTTTCCACATTGACGCGTGGACTTTCGCTGCCCAAGCTCAGTGCGCCGCCATTGATGGGAGCGCCAGCACTCCTAGACCCAATGCTGGAGATGGACTGTATGGAGTTGCTAGGCGAGGGTGAGGAGTAACTGTTGTTGTTGTTGTTGTTGCCATTGGGTTGGCCATAGGGCGTTGTGGACACTACTGCCGCCACCGCTGTAGCCGTCGCTGCTGTTATGCCGGGCAACTTGCTAGCCGCCTCGGCTATCAGATTGTGATGCAACAAGTGCGGCGGAAAGCTGACGGCACCGCCACCGCTGCCTGCCACATGCTGCTGCAGTCCGCCATGCGTGGCCATCGGATGATGAAACGCTGTGGCATGCGCGCCCGCCTGCTGCACCGCCTGTGTTTGCTGCGTGGGCGCCGCAGCAGCTGCAGCTGCGCTCAAGTGGAAGCTGCCCGGTGGTGCGTGGGTGGAAATATGCTGCGTGTAGTTGAAGCTGGCGGAGACGTTGGTCACCAGCGACACCGGCAGATGCGCGCCATGGTGATGATGCAGTCCAGCGGCTGCGGCTGCTGCAGCTGCCGCATGATGTGCCGCCGCCGCATGGGCGTGATGATGATGGGCGTGTGCGGCGGCCGCATGATGCGCTGCTGCGGCATGGGCATGGTGATGATGATGATGATGCAGCTGCGGATGCAGTTTCGGCTTGCGTGGACCACGCTCATGTTGCACAGCTAAAAGTAGGAGAGCAAACAAATGTTTAATAAACATATGCAAAACATTTATAATATATATTTTACACTATTATTTATCAAAGAAGTTACGCATGAGATTTGTAGAATCTCAGAGGAAGCATTTCGTATTATGTATCAATTATTGATATGATAAATGTATCAGACACTTTACATTATTTGATATATTGTAAAATGTATTTTACATTAAGCAAGGTTTGTTGCATTTCATAAAACTAACTGCTTAATGTTTAACTGCTTTCATATACATATATTGAAATAAATTCCATTTTATATTTAATTTAGATTTTGTTGTAATTGAATTTTTGAATATGCAATTAGCTTGTAATTAACTATGAAAAACGTATACAGAGTTAAGTTTGTTTGTATAATTAAGACATATAGTAAGTCCGTATAAGTAAGTCTATGTGTCTTATTAGTTTGCATTTTTATAGATGTAAAATTCTTTGTATTTAAGTTAGTTAAATTTATAAGTTTTCTTTCTTAACGCTTTTAATTTAGATGTCGATCTAATTAATCTGCCTTTTGAACTTTATAGTTTCATTTATTAGTTTGCTGCTTGCACTATAATCATATTTTTATCATATATATATACTATTTATATAAAATATTGTAGCATTGAACATTTTGTAGCAACGATTAAAAAACAATTGATTGCCGTTTAAAAGAAAGCCCCATTGATTGATTAAATCCCAGCTGCTACTTGTTGTTGATTTTTCCATCACTTTTTTCTTTTCTTTTCGCTTTGTGCATGGAAAAGTCATCAAAGAAATTTGCCTATTTGTTAGATTTTGTATTTGTTTGTCATGTGTTTTGTTTTGTTGTTGCTATCTGCTGATTTCATGCTGATTATGCCTCCCCCCTTGGTATCCGTTGTTTTGTATCTTTTGTCAGCGTTCGTTTGTTTTTTATGCATAGAATCAGTTCGAGTGTGTAATTGCGTTAATCTGCTTTTAAGTAGTTAAATAAATAAAGTTAATTTCAAAAAGATACTGTGCCTGGCTTTCCACAGTTACTTTGCCTTTTTCGTTTTGGCCACGCACATAAAACTTTGCTCACAGCTCCAGAAGCTTTGAAGTGTGGGCTGGAAGTGAAGACTTGGGTGAATGTTTGCCGAGCCAAATGGCAAATAGCAAACAACACTTTCTCTAGCTCATAAGTAGCTTCTTGAAGTACAAACCAACTACACACACCCACCACAACTATCAGAGATATATATTACATGTGTGTGTTTGTGTGTATAATAAACCGATTATTAAAATGCGCAGATACAAAAGATGCAGAAAGATACAAAGATACAAAATAGTAGTAACCTGTTCTGGTCGTGTGAACTGTTGCATATGTCCGCAGCCTCAAACTGGACTGATATGTGTATATGTATGTGTGTGTGTGTCTGTGTGTGTGTTAGCTGCTGTCATGACTTTTATTTGTTTGTAATTAAATGTATCTATAGCATGTGTGCTCGAGTGTTCGTGACGCAAAAGGGGTGACATTTTAATCCGCAGCTAATCACATGTGTGCGTGTCTCTCCGTCTCTCCGTCTGTCTGTCTGTCTGTGTGACTGCAGTCACTTGAGCGAACTATAGAGCGTCCGTCTGTGCAAAAAGTTGGCACGTCTCGAAGCTTTCAAAAGATCACAAATTTCAATTAAAGAAAATGCCAAACTCATCAAATTTTTAACGCTGCGGGTTAAGCGGCGTCAAACAAACTTGTGACAATTTGTGCGCCCCTTTCCCCCACCCCCCGTAAAAAACGTAGACTCTTAAAAACTGTGCGGTCTATGCCGCAAAAAAATGTTGCCCGCCCCCCCCGCGCACAACTTCAAATTTCAAGCGCTAACCCTTTGCACGCGCTCTGCTCTCACTTCTCGTACTTCTCCCCAACTTCGTGCAAACAAAGAAACGTGTGAAAAGGCAAAAAATTAAAGGGTATAGTATGTCGACAGCAAAAGACACACGAAAAAGAAATGCCAAAGAAAAAAAAATACGCTAAAACTTTTGTGCATGAAAAATAAAAATTAAAAAAAAATTGCCCTGCGCCTTGCAACTTCAAGCGACGACGCCATTTTCTTTTTCCAGCTCAGCGCAAAGCAAATTTAAGTTTCGGCCAAACAGCCATCAAAAGTTATGAATGCAAAAGTCGTGTTGCCTACGCTCAACTCGAAATATGTCTAGAGGCAACAGCATGGGCGTAGTCAGAACGCAATTTAAGGGGCAGCAATTCATAAGTACTGCTTACCGATAATATACGAAAATAGGCGTTAATATTTGTAATTATTCGAACATATTAAAGCCTAACGCCGTCTGCTTAATACAAAATTAGTCGGCAGCATATCATTGTCAAAAAAGATTTCAAAGTCTGCAAAGTAAGTTAGTCATTGTCATATAATTTTTTCAATTGATTAAATAAAAACAAACATTTTTATTTCAGTTTCATAGGTTTTAAAAGTTCAGCGCTCTCATTCACAAACAATAACAATAATAACATAAACAACATATGCAATATAATTAAGCTTAATACTTTTAAATTATAAAATGAACAAAGATCATTTTGAATGTAAAAGTTCATTTTGAAATGGGTATGAATGAATTGCGGCTATGCACAAGGTAAGTAAGGTAAGTATTTTCTCAAGTTGCAGACAAGCAGAGTTTGTTGCATAATTTGAAACTGCAGAGGTTTGACACGGGACATGTCTCTTCGTTAGGAATATCTTAAAAAAGTGACAAATTTGAACGCAGTTTTAGTTATTGATGAAACAACCTTCTGTTATTGATGTAACCACTATTTGAACAAAATCTAGTTGGTTTCTTCTTGTTCATAACTTCGCCAAATAATTTTTGTATCATACGTTTGTACCCTCATTTTAATTGTATTTTCAACACCAACATAAATGGGATTTTTCGGATTTTTTTAGCCGAGTTATAGCTCTGCAAAGTTTGAAATTAAACAAAAAGTTACTCTTCAGCATAGGTTTTCTTCTTTGCCATAACTTATTCAAAATTTTTATTGATCGAACCACTACAAATATGTTTATTTAGTAATTCATGAGTAATATTAAGCCTAAAAAACATCTTTCAGTGCGATTTTTTTTACTACTTGATTACATTATATCACATTATTGTATAAAACTACAAATGATTAGTAATAAGATGGACACACAAACGTCGCATTACAATATTATGAATGGTATTATGCATATTATGAGGATTATGTTTCATCTAATTTGCTGGCACACTAATGTATGTTAACATAGGGAAAGGAGGACGTGGCAGACCCATAAAGTCTAATTGGATTTATTGGCTTACACATGCCTTTGCGACTCAGGTCTTCGTGAGTCCGTCATCGAGCGTCTATCTAGAATCGTAAGTTTACTATGCAAGTAGGTTGCGGCTGGTTCAGGTAAGGTCTCTCGTCACTGTATCCGCGGCTTTGTGTGCCTACCTCGATCATTTGCCTCTGTCTAGCCATGAAATATGTAGTTGAGTATACTGTTATTTCTATCAGAGCAACTATAAGACGCTTTATTGAGAGGCTAGATGCCGTCTCAGAGATTCGTGGTCATCATATAGCCGATATGGGTGCATCCGTATAGTCCCATGATACCGCGATACCGTCCAACGCCTATCGCTTGTTATTGAGTTAATTGTCATTGTCGTACTCCCCCATCGTCCCCCACGAGCGCTATGATTCCTATCATTATTAAATTGTGATTGGCTGCAAAACCCAAAAAACATACTGATATATTCCGTACGAGGCCAGAATGTGCGGCGATGCTATGCGCATAATTTGACCGATAAATCTTTAAAAATGCGCTCGCTAAATAAATCAAAATATAGTGTGCCTAGTTACTGTTTATGCGGTACCAAGAATTGTCTGCAAGTTTCAACACGATTGATTCTAAAGATATATATATACCATAGCGAATTAATCTCACATTTCATATATATAATGCTATATAGGAGTCAGCGGGTGTGCACGATGCTTGCACGGCTATACAAACGTGCTAGCTAGCCTTTTCTAGACGCAGTCGGCGCCGTGTCGCTTGAGACTTGGTAGCGCCGCAATAGGCTCAAGGCGACAGACTTATTTCCAGGGATGCTAGATGACCGGCACGTAGTAGCTGCATGTTTGTCTGTGTGGTGTCTAAGAGTGTCTTGTAAGCTGCAGATGGCGTGATCCTTCGCTCTATTGTGCGTCGATTATTATCAGCCTAGCTGCTATATAGTGTATTTGAAATTAGCCTCTGTCGATGGTGGGTCGAGAACCCGTGTACTTGGTGAATACTCGGTTTTGCATACACGGACTTGATGCTTTCATGGTTGTGGTCCTACGATGTGCTATAGGCAGTTTCAAAAAGTTACGAAATATGCGAGAGTTAGAATGAAGCACGAAGATACTACGGTCTTGCCAGTTTTCCTGTTGCAAAAGATTTTACATGGCTGTGCTCTAGCAATACAGCCGTATTTTTGTTGGGCAAAAAGTTGCTTAAGAAATTATACTTGTCAACTGTCCTATTTCCATGCAGGTATAGGTGCAAGTCAGCTTTTATTCCTTGTGCAAGTAGTCTCACGGGAGCTCTTAGGAAAGGCATAAAGAGACTTACCGAAATACTAGGTTATATGCATATGATTTTTCGCTGAATGACTTACGAGGCTTATCAGAAAGTGTTGATTATTGGTCGGACCTGGGATAAAATTCAATGGCCCAGTATATGTCAGGTGCTAGCTAATATTTTGAGCTCAATAACGTGTCCGATGCGCCATCAGCTGCACATTTTCTGCATTATCGGTAAATTCTTATAGACTGTCATTTTGATTGTGCTTTCCGGGAGCACGCCCGACATATTGAGTATGAAGCATTGGATCAGGATTTTTTTATAAGGCCGAGTTATAGCTCTGGAAAGTTTGAAAAATAATAGCAAAAAGTTAACACACAGAGCTGTATTTTTTTCCGGCCATAACTTTGTCAAAACAATTTTTTTATTGATCGAACACTACAAAATATGTTTATTTAGTATCTCATGAGTAAATTAAGCCTAAAAACACTTCCAAGCGATTTTTTTTGGCTGAGCTATAGCCATTCAAAGTTAGAAAGTGATAAGAAATGAAGACGGCATCATTTTTGGCACAAATTTACAGGGGTTACATCACGTTTTTTGGAAAATATCGAAAATCTTAGATTTCCAAGTTTCAATGCAGTTTTATTCTTATGCAATCTCACGAGTCTAACAAGGCATAAAACTCCGAAATCGGATGCAATTTCGCTGATTACGGCTTATCAAAGTTGGATATTTCACAAAAATTTGCCTTGTTTACTATTTTGGTCATAACTCGCCAAATAATTTTTATATCGTAAATCTTATACTCATTTTAATTGTGCTTTCCACGCCGACATATTGACGTATAAAGGATTTTTCGGATTTTTTTAGCCGAGTTATAAGGCTTGGAAATGGTTTGAAAATAAAGCAAAAGTTACTCTTCAAGCATAGGTTTTCTGGCATAACTATTCAAAAACAATTTTTATTGGGATCGAACACTACAAAATATGTTTTATTTAGTACTCATAGTAAATTGAGCCTAAAAACTACTCACCAAGCGATTTTTTTTTTTTGGCTTGAGCTATAGCATTAAAAGTTAGAAAAATGATTTAAATGAAGACGGCATCATTTTTTGGCAAAAAATTTACAGGGGTTACATCACGTTTTTTGGCGAAAATTCGAAAATGGTCTTTGGGCTCTTGTTTTAAAAACAGGCTGCCGAAATCTGTAATAATGTTGGACAGTAGCAAACAAAACTGTCCGAAATTGCGATGGAATTTCGGCTGATTACGGCTTTTAAAAGTGTGAATATTTTCACAAAATTTGCCTTGTTTTTACTATTTTGGTCATAACTTCGCCAAATAATTTTTTTTATCATACAATCCTATACTCATTTTAATTGTGCTTTCCACGCCAAACATATGTACGTAAAAAGCATTTGGATCGGATTTTTTTTTAGCCGAGTTATATAGCTCTGCAAAGTTTGAAATTAAGCAAAAAGTTACTCTTCAGCATTGGTTTTTTTAGTGAGAGTAGCAAACAATTTTTTATTGGATGAACACTACAAAATATGTTTATTTTAGTATATCATGAGTAAATTAAGCCTAACAACACTTCTGTGCGATTTTTTTTGGCAGCTATAGCCGTTCAAAGTTAGAAAATGATTAGAAACGAAGACGGCATCATTTTTGGCAAAAATTTACAGGGGTTACATCACGTTTTTTTTGGCAAAATAATCGTAGACTTTCCAAGTTTGAATGCAGTTTTATTCTTATGCGATTCACTAGTCTAACAATGCATGAAACTCCGCAATCGGATGCAATTTCGCTGAATTACGGCTTATCAAAATGCGGTATTTCACAAAAATTTGTCTTTTGGTCATAACTTCGCCAAATAATTTTTATATCGTACAATCTTATACTCATTTTAATTGTGCTTTCCACGCCGACATATTGACGTATGAAGCATTTGGATCGGATTTTTTTTTAGCCGAGTTATAGCTCTGCAAAGTTTGAAATTAAACAAAAAGTTACTCTTCAGCATTGGTTTTGTTGCCATAACTTATTCAAAAAAACAATTTTTTATTGATCGAACACTACAAAATATGTTTTATTCAGTATCTCATGAGTAAGGTTTAAGCCTAAAAAACATTTCAGTGCGATTTTTTTTGGCTGAGCTATAGCCGTTCAAAGTTAGAAAATGATTAGAAATGAAATCGTAAGTTTGAATGAAGTTTTATTCTTATGCATCTCACGAGTCTAACAAGGCATAAAAGTCCGAAATGCAATTTCGCTGGATTACGGCTTATCAAAACTGGATTTTTTTAATAAATTTGTCTTGTTTGTTACTCTTTTGTTCATAACTTCGCCCTATATATTTTTTAGGCAGACTTTTGTGCTCATTTGAACCGTGTTTTCCACGCCCAGCTAAAATGGTAGAGAACAGCTTAATCGGGTTTGTTTTAGATGAGTTATAGCTTATCAAAACTTGAAATTAAATAAGAATTAGCTCTGTGGTATTTAGTTTTATTGCCATAACTTTTTGAAAAAAATTATTCTTTATTCAAACACTACAGCATATGTTTATTTAATATTTCATAAGTTAATTAAGCTAAAAAACGCAATACTTGGATTTTTTTAGCTGAGCTGTAGCTTCTTAAAGGTTGAAATAAATAAAAATACTTTTATTAACCTTATTTTTGACATTATTTTGGCTTGAATTTTGCCATCATTATATATGCCACAAGTAATAGAAAAATAATCATAAATCTAGACAAGCACAGGCTTATCTTTAGCTGACATTTGGTTAGGAAACTACAAAAACTACCCTAAAATAACACCTGGGCAGACTCTCAAGCAGAAAAAGTGCAACAATTACAATCAACAAATCTAATTAGCAACTCATTACGCCGCCCCCTCGCTGCGCGTAAACCAAAAGCAATAGACACACAGTCCGAGAGAGAAAAAAACATATTGACCGATTTGCTGAAGCTAATCAATTAATTAGGTTAGAAAGCAGAAAGCAGAAAACCAAGTGCAAAACGCATCAAAGCAAAAACAATTATGTCAAAACAGACAGAGAGACAGCAGGACCAGGAACTGGGCAAAGGCAGCAATGTCAGAATGCCAGGCAGAAAAATGCGTTGGAAAAAATTAATGATAAGTGGCAAAAGGCGCTAAAGGCGAGCGAAGCGAATATTTGTTGCAGCTGCCAAGTTCCCAAGTCCCAACGACTTCACGACCGTGGCACGCAAGCAAAAACCCAATGAATGATCATCATGCCAGCCGCTGGGCATCGAAGCAACAAAGCTATGGGTGCCATACCCACCCACCCAAGGCTGAAGCTGCAAAGCGCGAGAGCGCACAGAAATCGAAATAAACAAATCGAGAGAAAGAGAGAGAGCCGAGTTGATATCAATAGACAGACAATAAAAATTACTACGGCAAATGAAAAGTAAATAAGGCAAATGTAGAACGTTGAGCGTAAAATTAGAAAAAAACACTTGAACTGATTCGCTGCGGTTGCACTAAGCCAGCCCAGCACAAGGGGAGGTAAGTCAGAGCGGGGGGTGAGGCTGTGTCTGTTTTTGGTGGTTGCAGACCTCAGTTGAGCAACGCATTTGGCTTAACAATTGTTAAGTGCTTAATAGTGCATAATGGGCATTGTTTATGCCAGCTTATGTCGAGCGAGCTGCAGCAACAGTCAATTGACAATTGTCCTTGGGGAGACAAAGGACAAAGGACAACGGCCAACCGATAAGCGCAATAAAATTAGAAACAAATGTTGTCTACTTTTCAACTCAAACTCAAAACATTAAGAGATTTGCTGTCAGGCCAAACAGCTTGATATGTTTAAATTTTAATTGTAAACAAATTATCATAACCAACACTGCTAACAATTTTATAAAAAATATATTCATAGTCAACAATAGTTATGCATTAAATTATTTCATTAACAAGTTCTGTTGTTTTTTCAATTAAGTGAAACTTAATGCAAACTAAGAGTTGCTGACTATATTAGAATTTATTGTTAACGCTTTAATTGATTTAACAAAATGTGTGCATCATTGTGTGAAAATAATCTATAACCCCGCACTCTTCATTTAACTAAAATTGAACTTTAGTTTTTTGCTGCAAGCAGACAAATTGTAAATAATTTACAAAAGACTGAGCTGTAAATAAATATAAAAAAGAAAGCAAGTTTATAACAACAATTGTAAATAATGAAATTGTTGCAGCATGTGCATGTGCATAACTTTAGCTTACGCACATTTTATATATTTACAATCATTTAACAGCGCACTCGCTCACACTCTCATGCTGTCTCTCACTCTCTCTGTCGCTGCTCAACCCCTTGGGTCCGTTCAGGAGGCCAAAGGCTTTTACGCTCTGACTCTGTCAGCAGCGTCCTGTGAGTGAGTGATTTTAAATCCGCTTTTAATGTTGACACTGACACTGCTGTCATTTACACCAACACACACACACGCACACAAACACACATATATTTATTCTCTAGACATTGTGAGTGTGTGGGACATGCAAGCCAGTCGCATTTACATGTCGACGCTTGTGCACAGTGCCTATCAAAAGTGTATGCACATAAAGTAGTAGGCTATAATGTCAATTAAGAACGACACTGCAGTGCATGTGTGTATGTATATAATGCATGTGTGTGTGTGCGTGTTTGTGTCTGTGTGGGGGCGTGTGCCCCGCAGTCATGTGTAAATGAAATGCGTATACGTAATATGGCGGCTGTTCACAGCCACTGAAGCGGGCACACACACGCACACAACATTTATATATACTTGCTGTATATATAGAAAATCAATAAGTTTAAATGTGGTCATGAAATTAGTCACAGCCCAGTCGCCAAAAAGTCGACCTCACATAGAGCAGACGACACAGCAACAATTTTCAGTCAACAAGCGACAAACAATTTAAATTTACCTTCCACAATGAACCGACGAGCGAACCAACCAGTTGGCAACACAGTCTGTTGATACAAGGGCTTAACTGCCCGAAAGTATGGCTACAAAATATACTTTATATAAAGAGAGAGAGAGAGAGACAGAGAGTGCGAGCGAGAGCGCTGCAGAAGAACAACAATAACTAACTAACTAACTAACAAGTACGGCAACAAACTGTTTGCGCACAATTTCCATTTAACGTTTACCGTTGCCGTTGCCGTTACCGTTACATTTTCATTAAATTTGCACTTGGCTGCTTTTTGTTTTGTCTCTGTCCATGTTGCTGCTCGGTTTTCCTTTTGTTGTTGCTTTTGCTGTTGTGTATTTGACATTCGTTTGTTAAGTTCTCTGTTTGCCAATGTCTTTGACAACTTGCTGATTTAACGCCAAAGTGTTAAAGTTAAATTGCCTGTCAGCCATGGCAAATTAATTATATTCTACCCCACTGTAAAATTAAATTTATATATCTCGCGTGTTTAATATACAAATAGCTATTGCAATTGTTAATGGTGTAAAATCACACCTTGTTTATTAGGTTAAATATTCATATAAACTACATTATTTTGGTAGCGAATTGGTTCTAGTTTTGGCAAGACGCCATATATTAAATTACCACTATTCAAAACAATTGACGAAAGCCCTCAAAAAGAAGGCGAGGAAATTTAGTTCATAGCTGTTACTAATGAACTCTTGCATGAAATGATTATCGTAAGATCATCTCTCCTATACGTTTGTTCTTATATATTTAATTATTTGACTTATTATATATAATTTGAAAGCCATAATCTAAACTGATTTTCTGCTAAAATCGCTATATACAAAGGCTTATTCTTAAATTGCCTTCATTCTCAATAAAATTCAAATTATACGCTATTTATAACACATTTTTATCACTGTTAATGCTTGAAGTTTTACATTGATGGTGCCAATACTAAGAGTATGAATGTTAACAGTAAGCTGCTCGTTACAAGCCGCTAAACATTTGAATGTTATTAAATTAATTCAGAGCAAGTGAAATAACATAGTACTGAAGTATTACCAAGTTTCGTGAACATCAATTTGCCATTATTAGAAATTACTTTTCAGCTCAGCACGCAGCCAGCATATTCCAAAGATCTAAGTGGCAGTGCCAGTTCCAAGTGCCGCCTTACCCACAATAAAAAATAAGATACCAAGAAAAAAAGAAAAGCACATTTTATTGCTCGCTTTTTTTTTTTTTTTGTTATGTGCTTGGGATTTGTAAATGCGACACAAATCACTCAAAATGAAAAATCCGCTTAAAATGCCGCGTAAATATTTGTAAAGAAATAAGAAAGCAGAAGCTGCTGGGTCGTTGGGCGCTGGTGGGTGGATGGGGGGTTTGCCACTATGCGTGCTTGATGATGATGCTGACACTTTGTTGGTATACAAATGCAAATACCATTAAGTGTGACAAGTGGCAACATAATTTGTTAAGGGAAACACTTGGCGTCGCCTTTTGCCAACCCCAACCCACACCACCCCACTCCCCAAGCAGTTTAGCATACAAAGCAGCCAACATTTATTAAGCGTAGCAGGAAATGTGTGCATTTTGTAATATTTTCCCATCATAATTTATTGGTCAGCCAGCAGCCAGTGTTGAATAACATAGCAGTCTGGGCACTGCCATTTAGCAACACTGCGCGGCATTCTAATTAACTTTATGAGGCAAGCAAATGTAACTAAATGGCTAACCGCATGCTACAACTAAAACTAGCTAACAAACAAAAAAGAGCACAATATGAAGAAGAAGAAGCAGCTAGCTCGACATCATGTAAAGTCCAGAAATGTAACACAAACGTGCCTTGAACGATTTTTGTGGCTTTTTTGCTTTTGCGCTCTAAACAACAAAAGCACTTTGTCTGCCTTGGACTAGCAAAGAGCGAGGCGGGCGGCTCAACTGTGGGGCTGTGTGTGTGTGTGTGTGTGTGTGTGGTAATGTGTGTGTGTGTTTGTTGTTTATTGTTTATTTACGGCAACCAGCCAAGAAAAACCCCAAAAAGGCAGCTAACATGGGGCTTTGTAGCGGCGAAACTAAGAAAATGCACGAAAGAAAAAAAAGAAACACATGCGAACATGTTTCGACATGCAGATGCTCTAAGCGGGCCAAGAGAGTTCTATGAATTTTCTAGGCAGCAGGTAACATGCCAAGAGTCAATAAAGAAATGTAAGCAAAACTATACTATAGTATTTTATTTACAAATGAATTAAGTTTAGCCTCATTTATTTTATTGGAACAGACTAAAATATTAGATATGACGCCAGAAATTAAACATATTTGTTAACAATTTTAAATAAAAGTGACAAGAAAAGAATTATACAAACTATTTTACTATAAAAACATTCTACTTTATTCAAAAAACCAATAAAATTAATACAAAATAATTGGATGCAGAAATTTGTCAACAATTTTTAATACAAAAGTAATATAAAATCTTATTTGTTAATGCAACAATATAACACATATATAAGATTTTAAAATATTTGTTATCTATTTTTAATATTTAGGCAAAATTAAAACATTTTAGTTACTGCGAAAAGGCATAAAGCAGAAACAGCTTGATGCAGACAATTAAATATTTATAGAGAAACTATATTATTTTATTGTTGAAAGAATGAAAAGTTGCAAAATAAATACAAATTATTTGAATGTAAAACAATTGCGTAAAAATATAATGTGATATATTTTGAAGCGCATTGCTGTTTTGGCTTTTCGTAGCTTTTATTTTGTGCTATCAGCTTTTGTTGTTGTTTGTTCTAACACACGGCATTGTTATTGTTAGCCAAGTTCAGTGCGGCGAGTTACAACTACATATACTTATTACAAATGCACACCAACTACCTATCACCGACCCGCCCTAGTAATAACTTAATCCTGTTTCTGCTGTGGAGCGTTCATTTCCGTCAAAAAGTTCTCTCGGCTTTGGCCTAAACGTTGTGACGTCTGAGTTTGGTAGCATCATTTGATTGTCAATACATTTTAGTCGCATTTTCAGCGTGGGGATAATACATGTAATCCGCTATTAAGTGCACATTGTCAATCGACTCAAGCAGCCACCCACAACCAACCAACCACTCGCCCCACCGAAGAGGCTGAGGGCGTGTGAGAAAATCTGCAGCAATTCTCACGCTTTGGTGTATACACCGCCCTTGGCTGTTGTTGCCACTGTGCAGTGAACCCCAAATAGCCATCAATGTTAGCTCTAGCTCCGGATAGATATAGCCGTAGCTATGGCCATTGATGTGTTTTGTATATTGCATGCATTGTCCTCTCGTTGTTATGTGTTTTTATGCTACATTTAACGTTGGCTTAGAAGCTTTAAAGCTGCCAATGTTGCATTCAGTTGTTGTAAGTAAGTTGCCCGGCAAACTGTTTGGCTGGGCGGGAGTGAGTTGACTACAAAAACTTATGCAAATCATGCACTGACTTGTAGAAATCACTTTTATTTAATATAAATATAAGCTCAATTATTATTTTAATGCCGTTTGGCATTTTATTTTCATTGCCCCAGCCACAATTTTGATGCTTTCAAGTCTGGCACGAGTTCGCATAATTTATAATCAGCTTAATGGCAAAGGCGGCAGCCAGCCAAGGACTCTCGTTGCCAAAAGCCTGCGGCATTTTGGGTTTCGTGCTGAGAGTCCTCGGCTAATTTGTTGCATAATTAAGTGAATTTGTTAAGTAAAACAAAGACTTGCGGCCAAAAGTGCCAAAGTACTCACCATCCTTGTTCATTGCCGACTGAAAACATTTGGCCAAACGGCAGGCGCGGCACTGATTCCGATGCGTCTTGTCCACGGGACAGCGACCCTTGAGAGATCAGCTGTGCTTGAGCACGGCATACTAATGTCGATTGCGGTTTGAGAGCTTGCGAGCGCTGTAAGATAACCCGAACAACGCCTGCAATTTCATTTAATACTTTTAACTGAGTGAAATCACTATGTTGTAAGTTATATTGAGATTGTAGACTCTTGTGTTTACGGCACAAAGCCTTTTTGAGCACTGCATTATATGCCGTAGTGCTTCACGAACATAGTGGCGAATCGGTGCCGCAGGAGCTTTGCATTAAGGAGTATGTCTTCTATCATTCGATACGTTCGCTCAGCTGCAACGTGTAATAATCTATATGGTAATTTGCGTGACATGCTATAGGGACTACTCTAAATATTACACATCCAGCTACGGATAGTCAATGACTACAAAAAGCTTTAGAGAGCCAATGTCATAATATATTCCGGCTATGCCTAAAATTCAACATGTTAAAATCATTGCGTGAAATGAATTGGAATAGCAACTAAAATGAGTTACATTCTTTATGCCACATTTCTTAATTTTAAAATATACTTCAAAAGTAACATCGTACTGCCGTCCACACATAATGTCAAGCAAAGTACCATAATCACTCACAGAGCATCGATACTGATTCAATTCGAAACCTATTGTCAAAACACCAAAAGATTATTATATTATACGCAAAATTAAAACCTTCGCTGAGTCATAATTGTAATTTGTTAATACAGAGAATTCTGAAAATTGGTGCTGCTTAGCGTAACACATAGCAAAGTCTTTCTAAGATCGCTAGCTGTCGTACAGTAACTGGAGTAATGTTTGACTTTTAAACTTATGATTGTGAATATCATTAAATCACTACAGTCTTAATAGATTTCTATTTTATACTGCTAAATTTAGCAAATTTAGATAAGAATGTCGTGCTAACTAGTCAAACTGATAACTATAAATTGAATCCAATTATTCTAAGTCTCGTCATGATAATCCTAAAGTATATATGTGTCTTAAGTTATGAGTTAGGACATAATACCCTCTTATAAATCAAGAGTTTTCTAATAGCTAAAAAGCCAAAAATCAAATGTAAAAGTGCGGGAACCGGGCAACAGCTTCTACAGCTTTTCATTAATATTTTATTATATGGCAATAACAAAATTAAGGGTGTTAGGTCAGGGTTATCTAACCAAACCGATAGGATTACGACGTATGTTGCTCTTCTTACACTACGCAATTTATAGCTGTTAAAATTACTGCAATTGATATTATTTCTACAGCTCACAAGCATATCTTCATGATTATACTTTAATTGAAGCACTAGTGTACTCAAAACTCTAGCACCTAGCAGACTCTTTAAGGCCAACATAACAGTCTGATCTGACTGTTTACAACAATCAACACACACATACAGAGCATAATCCGTAATATTCAGGCCTTAATATAAAATCGCCTAAAGCCTCACACAAACGTACATGCAAAAGCAAACAACTGACGGCATCCACACTAAATATAAGGTTTTCTCCACATTGCATGCGCTCTCGCCTGCAATGTGTTTGATTGTGTCGGGATTAACGCAAAGTGAATCACTTGACACTCGATCTCAACGCTGAGACTGGGCGGCTACACTAAACAATATAGTTGAGCACTGCGAGCATTGGTCAAATAGAAACTCTCTGCCCTGTCGCAATTGCAATTTGTTGTGCACCACATTTGTTCTCTACTTGAGATGAGTGAGTGTTTTTGTCTCTCTGATGTGTGTACTTAGTTGGGTGCACACTATTTGACATAAATAGTCGCGTATTGTCAACACTGTTTGGTTGGCTGTTTGTTGTTTATCGAGTGAGTCGCGTGTTGCCAAATTATTCACACCCCTGCGCATTTCGAGAGTCAATAATTTGTCCACGCACCATGTTAGATATAACCTGTCTTCGATTGCAATGTGTGACCAGTTGTTTTTCCCAGGTCACTTGCAGTTCACCTCACGTATTTTGCTCTTTTTGCCCGCGTCAAAGTAGTACCTCTGAGCTTTAGTGTAAAAGCATACTGAAATCAAATCGAGCACGGACGGCACTCTAGACGTTTGCTTTGCGCTTTCGCAGTCGCGTGTTATAATCAATATTAAATATGAGAAATAAAAATTTAATCAATTTTTCATTATATGGCTGTTTTTATATGTTTGATTTATAAATATAAAAGTGTATACAACAGTCAAGTGAATTCAAATACTGAAACTTTTGCACACAATACACAATATGCTTTATGACACTGGTATGGAAATCTCAGCATTGTTTTCATAGGCTAAAAAGGTTCTGCAAATGCGAGAGACCCAAGTGAACTGATTGAACTCACTGTGTGGGCAGCTTGCGTGGGATTTAAATATTTCAAGGCGTGAGAAATTTTCAAATGCCTTGCCGGTCACTGCCCTGTTATCAAAACAATTCAATTTAAAGTTTTCTAGCAATTTTTTCAAACATTTTCAAAATTAATACGTTTTTAATATAGTGACAAGTAAAATCTTTAAATCTATCAAATTTGTAGACTAATTCAATTAATTAATAACTTTTTAACAGCAGGGCGCAATAAGAACAAGCTAAGCAATAATGATTAAATATTATTTTAAGCTGAAGATTTATATAATAAAAAATATATATTGAATTTCAATTTTATACTTCTCTCTTCTAAGCAAATTAAATCTACCTAAAATCGAAAATTCAAAACAATCTACTGTTAAATATAAATATATTTTTTGCATTGAAAATATTTTAAAATTATAAGTGACTAAAGGAGTTAACTGCCAAAGCCAAATCTTATGCCATTTAATGCATTTATTCATTTATTTTGGATTGGTTTTATTATTTTTAAAATTATAAGTAGAAATGGACGCATTTAGCTCAAAGCAGTGTTGCAAGAAAAAATTTCAGCTAATTCGGCAATGCGTAATGCAAGATGTTTTTAACATATATTTGTCATTAATTTTGTAATTAAAACACAAGCAGAAGTAAAGCTCTATAAACTTAAAGTGAGCCTCAATTCATATTAGCTGCTCTATATAAAGGTTATTAATTAATTTATAGCTATTTAGCTTTTCAACGCTGTCGAACAATAAATAACATAAGCTCTTGTATGTTTTTAATATATTACATTACTTAATTTATTTGCTTCACTCAACTATTCTGTTTGTCTCTAATCTGCCGTCGGTTACATGAAGATTCCACTTACCTGTGCCCATTTTCCGCTGATGGAAATATTTGAACCCCAAAGTATCCAGCGTGCTTTATTTTATTTATGAATACTTGAGCGAAGATGAACACTGGAGAAATGATTATTGGCAAATTGAATTGCGTTGTAAACTTTTGTGCAGCTTTTGCTCAAGTTTATCTCACACAAGTCACTTAATAAATTTTAGTTGAGTTTGAGTAGCACACGCGAGAGTATTTTATTATTGGCTTGCCGACGCAAAAGGACGACACGACGCTGCTGCTGCGAGAGCGGATGCGGCTCGTTTTGGCTGAAGGACCAACTGTGAATGGCGGCAGCACAACCTGAAAACAGAAGCAAAAGCTGAACCAGAACCAGAACCAGAGCAGAGCAGACCGCCAATTACGAAAGTGAAGCTGCCGCAAGAAGAGGTCCTTTTTGCAGTCAATTTGACAGGACGCAGAGCAAAGCCAAAGGCAGCCCCACCCCGCCCGCTCGACACAGCGCGGCACAAAGCCACAAACCTCGCTGAAAAACAGTGGAAAACACTCGAGACCAACGTTAGAGGGAAATGAATATGGGCAAAGCATCAGCATCAGCATCAGCAGCAGCAACAGCAGCAGCGGCGGCGCTGGCAGCGAGAGTAACAGCAACTGCGACTGCGGCAGCAGCAGCGAAAAAACCAAAACGTCGTCGAAAAAGTCGAAAATTTACGAAAAGCTACAAAATGTTACATTTCATCCCTTGCGAGAGCACAGCACAGCGCACAAGGACATGGACATGCGAGGCGGCAGGACATGGCAGGACACGGCTAGGCCAGGCCAGGACAGGCGGGCAGCCAACCGGAAAACGCCCTTTTTTCCACTGCCAGCTCTGCCTGATACGATTACAGCAAATGAGGAGACTTCCTGCCGTCCACCATTTTTTTTTGTTGCGTCTTTTATTTTTCACACACACACGCACACACACTGATGCAGACAAGGAGCGGCGCACACTGCGACATATCCTGTGGCTTTCGACAATTCACCACAAAATGTCAAGAATGATGAAAAGCTAGCGACGGGCACGAAGCCGTCGTCCTCGTTGACGCAACCAACGCAGCTGCAAGTGTATTAGTGAAAAGGCAGCTGCTGTCTCGCTCTCTCTCTCTCTCTCTATCTGGCATCTCACTCTATGCCGAGCAATGACTCCTTGCTGCTGCTGCTGGCTTCTTTCTTTTTTTGTTGCTGCTGCTGCTGCTGCTCGTCCTGCGCTTGTAGGCTGTCGGATTATTAGTTCTAAAGTCAGGATCTCAGCAGTGGAGAGCTCGCTACAGTTTGGGGCATGTGAATGCAGACAGTTGGCTTGACAGTCTGAAATTTATAAATATGCAATATAGAAAAAATAAATAAGCAACAAATAAGCTTAAAGTATAACAAAATTCAAAACGTTGTTGAATATTAAGTATACGCAGCAGCAAATTCAATTTAATAAAATATAAAATATGTTAAAATTATAAAAATTGCAAAAAACAAAAATATGCTATGCAAAATAAAATATAAAAAATAAATTCAAGCATTAAATAGAAATAAATATGCAATGTAGTGTATTATCTATGGTTTAGGTTTGTAGCATTTGCCATACATATGTGATATATGCACATATATGTGTGCGTGTGTGTGTGTATTTGTGTGTTGTGTGTGCTTGGGTGGAAAATTTTCGCAATGGCGTTTACTGGGCTGGTACTGGCTGGAAATAGTCTTGTGTCTTGTTGTTGGGTATGTTGATAGGGGTTGATTTACTGACTCTCATCTAAATTGAAATGACTTTTCGTGACATTGTATATTGGTTGCGCGCACACACACACACACACACACACGCACGCACACGCATACATTTATTGGAACTCACATATATTTAGTGTCGCGAGCAGCGTCTTATACATGATTTGGGATTTGGAGGGTGGAGTCTTAGCTGGACCTCAGTGCGGCGGCTATTACACGCGTCCATTTGGAGCTCGCCTGTGGTTACATAGCTGCCTTGTACTTAACGCATACATGCACATGATCTTGGTTCTAGGCCCAGCCCAGATGCCGTCGCTAAGATACAATCCTGCGGTTATATTAGCCAGTCAGAATGCAAAGTCATTTGCAGGCAACTTTGTTGCCCACCCACACTCAGTTTAGTTGCTCTCACACACACACACATACACACATACATACGCCAAATTTGCGGCATCAAGAAGTCGCATTTTTTTTCAATACCCCACACGCCGCAGTTCTTGTCAAGCAGTCACCCCCTTTGCATTTGTTTCATTAACTGCGCCTGTGCTAAATTTAAGCCACGCCTCTCTCACAACAAAACTCACCACGCCCAGAGTACAGCACGAACGTCTGGTGAGTTTAGCTGAAATTGTACAGTGGGCACTTTTTGGCTTAGTTTGCCTGCAAAATATATAAACTGAAGCTACCCTTCCTAACTTTTGAGCACAACAAAATTATTTTCAACTTTGCTGCATATTTGTTCTCTTGCTATTGTTGCAATTTTAGAACTATGTGCATAAAATTTATTGCCTGTTTAATTGACATTAATTGGAATTTAATCATGTGACAATCAGAGCCTTGTATAGCAAAAAGTTATAGTACTTATATCAAAAGCTTGTTAAAAATAATTTTATAACATAAATCCTGAGCCATTAGAAATACGTTAAATTTATTAATAAGTAAATTGCTTGCTGCTTAAATTCAAAGCTTTTTGCTTTATCATTAGAGCCCTGCCACAGCTCTCAGTTGAATTTTAAACATACAGCTCAGCTTTGTTTATATTTGGCATTCATTTGGAACACCTTGAAGAAATTGGAGCTGTTTTCTATTTATTTTTTGACTTTCTGGTTGAAAAATATCGCCTAGATTTGCCTTTTTTTTACATGTAAGTCAAGTAATATTAATAAACTGCATTTACTTGCTATTTATTTATTTACTATTTATGGCTAGCTAACGTTATGGATAATAATTCAGCTTACTATGGACAGCAGCCTTGTGGCTTTTCCAATGCATTCGCTGCTGGGAATGGCAACTGTCCCAATGGTAACTGCAGTCGCGGCAATTGTCCTGGTGGCAACTGCCCTGGTGGCAATTGTCCTGGCGGCTATTGCATGCGCGACAGACATAACCCAAGAGCCAGCTGGCAAGCAAATAATGGACATCGTCACTAAAGAGCCGATGCATCCATTAAGCGGCAAATCGGCGCGTGATTTCCTCTAATTAAAATCTGTAACACAACCAGAATCGTGAATCCACTCGCAATTCTCTCCCCAAAAAGCGCAAAATGAATGGCATACATAACATAACAGCACAATTAATTTCAAAATAAAAACTACAAAACTAAATAGCTTGTGATTGTTTTTTTTTTTGTTAACATTGTTGCTTTTTATTAACTCGTATTTTGTTTGTTCTTATTACACGAACTAACAAATAATATATATGTATATATAATTTCATATTTATAATAGTTATTTCGGCTTGTTTTTAGCTGTCTGTGTGCTTGTGTCTTAGGGATTATTTAGATGGTTAAAAGTCTTTGCTTTGGTTAGTTTTATATTGAAATGTATTTTTGCCTTACTGACGGTGCTTCAAGTCTTTTGAATATGTTTTTTTTTATATGCTTTGGTTTAAGTTAGATTAGAGGGGCGGTAGGGCAGGGGAGTGTGGTTGAAATATTGAATTTTGCTTTTGTATATAGCTGTCACATGTATATAATATTTGTAAATTATTATCAATGCAACATATAGATGCTCTACAAAATACCGAATTTATATATATATATATATATATATATATATATATATGTATAGTTTAAACACTACGACCAATTTATTTAGCTAGTTTATATAATGCATCTAAACATTGAAAATATTTGCTTCGTTATTTGTCCATCTTATTTACACAATTTTCAAAGCTGCAAAGGACTAACATATCATTCAAAGAGACAGCAGTACTTAGAATTTATTTACTACAGTTTCAGTTTCAAGCAAACAGTAAGTATTGCTTTCAGTATTAGATTAAGATTTAGCATTGCTTTTTAGTTCATTCGTTAGCAGCTGGAAGTATTTGGGCTTTAATATTTAGTCACTGTATCTAACTTTCGTTTTTGTTTGTTTGTGTGAGGTTTGTGTGTTGTGTGCTAATTAAGTTTGTTTTTTATTGGCTAGATAATTGCTGTAATTGATTTAATTGGCGGTGCTTGATTATTGTTTTAGACTGTTTCGATCGATATATCAATATATATATATGTATATGTTTAGTTTTGTGCGTTGTACACATTGCTAAGCTGCGTAGATACATGCGTTAATATTTGTTTGCTAAACACACAAATTGATTAATTACTTTTTGTATATAATTACATGACTACAAATTGTCATTGATTGTGGCGTATAAGCAATATTTATTATTGTTATTGTATAGCATTCAATAAATAGTTTAAAAGTAAGTATAAAATTATATTGCAACTGGTTTTAGCTGAATCATAAAGTAGCGTATAAAATCATATAACAGCCTTTGGTTGTGCTAAGCGCAACACCATTTGGTTAAACAAATATTGTAGTATAAATAAATAAGTAATAAGTAGTAATAAATAGTTGTCAACTGAATGCATTGAACGTCTTTTAGGGTTACTCAAGTAAACGCAATTCATCGTTAGGTACATAGATTTAATTATCCAGCGAATTGCTGCGCAGCTGACTGTAGCAGGACTGGCAAACCCGCACCGGCTTCAAAATGCGCAGACGTGAGATCTCCGACTCGAAGCGACTGCACTTGTTGCAGAACACCTGTCCACAGTTGCGACAATGATGCTTGCGCTCGTAGAGCGTGAATCTGTGCATAGAAATCAATTAGTAAACTGTCTCAAATATAGTTGCAAAGCTTGCGCCTACTTGACATGACATTTGACGCACTGATCGGCGCCCTCATCCTTAAGCCAATGATCGGCTACACCACGTCCAGGCTGCTCTGTTACGCTCCAGCTGAAAATGCGTCCACGCGCATCGCCTGCAATGCAACAAGAATTAGCATAAAGATAATTAAAAGCAACTGCTTTTAATACTTGCCTACATAAAGTATTTTATGATCCTTGGATACAGTTAATGCTGTTATGCTCGCAGGCTCTGCATTGTCCTTGCGATCATAGGCTGTATGCATAGTCAGCTTGCTTCTAAACATTAATTGACGTTGCCATTTGAAGCCTAAAACAATAAACAATGCATTAATGTACGTTTAATTTGCTATTTGTTTAGTTTACCCTTGCGCAGCGCCTGCTCACCACGATGTCGATCATTGTCCAGCAGCACAAAGCCATCAGTTAAGCTTGTATCCGATTTGCTGGGCCGTATGCTGTGCTCTTCTATAATTTATAACAATTTAGCTTAATACATTGCCAACATGTGCGCTAACTAACCTTCATTTGTCTTATGCTCGGCGCTGCAGCCAGCGCCTTCAACTGTAGCTGACTTCATTTCATGCAAGCTCTTGGCCCCTGAAATGGAACTCTTGCGTCGCTCTGGCGCTGCTGCCGGCTCAGCGGACTTTGCCGAGTCGTTGCTATGCTGAGAGGCCTCCGACAGGCTGCTCTCCGAAGCGGACTTGACAATCTCTGTAACCAACAATTGTAGCCTTAATTAATAAATTGCTTTTATGCATTTGCTGCTCAACTTACCGAGCTCTGCTTCCGGCTGGGACAAGCTCTTCATTTGCTTAAACAGGCTCAGCTTATCCGCCTTGTCCTTGTCCACATCTGCAACTATATCTGGCTTATCCTGCGAGTTCACTTCAACGCCGCGCTTTAGCTTGCGATCTATGGGCACTTGTGTATACTCCAGCGACCACATCTGCAAGCAATAAATAGTTTATATAATAATCTTTAAGCGAATTGACTGCCACTTACTCTAACTACGCCATCGGTGGAGCCCGTCATGACCACATTCTGTTGATCCCACTCGCGTATTTGCGAAAAGGCTACACAAAGTATCTGCTGCATGCGATCCGCCGAGCCCACGCAGGTGTTAACCATGGCCAGCGCATCGCCATTGATGGACCACACATGCAGCCAAGTGGCGGAGCAGGTGGCAATCTCACCAGTCAACTCATTGATAGCCACAGCGGCCACAACGCCCGCATGGCCACGCAGCTGACGCACGAAAGTGAAACGCGACATGTCCCACACAATGGCAGTGCCATCTCTAGACCCGGAGACAATAACGTTGTAGGCAGCACTGGCGGCCAGACAGGTCACCGCATCTGTGTGTCCATGCAGCGAGTGACGCACGCTCAAACTTTTGCGATTGGCATCGAATTTCCATATAGTAACCACTGAGCTGGTGCCGGCTGTGACAATCATCTTGGCATTGGGACAGGCGCAGGTCAAAATCTCGCCTGAGTTATGCGCCGCTGCCTCGGAAACAAATGAAGCGCGATCCGTATCATAGAGTCCAATCCTGAGCGAATGATCAGCAAAGCCCCAGGCTATGTATTTAGTATAGGAAGGCGGCATCATGACCTTGTTCTGCTCCACAGCAAACACCGTTTTGTCTGGCTGCAGTATCTGGCCCACAGGTCCTTTGAGCTCCTTAATGGGCTGCAGACTCGGCTTCAGATTGTCCAGATTATGGAAGAAGAGTCGATCCGTTTGCAGCACTGTGCTGTTGCCTTGTATAAGCGCCGAGGGATCCATTAGCGCGGAATGGCGTGAGTTGGCCATTTTCTTGGCGGGATGCGCCTTGCGGAACAGCTGCTTGGGTATTTGGCCAAAGTTGTTGATGAAGCCAATGGTTGCGTTTTTCTTTAAAGGATCATCAATGCTGCCAAAGCAAAGAAAAGTATTAGAGAGGACTATGTGGACGCCAATGTATAGCAACCTACTTGTAAATGTCCACATTGCCCTCGTAAAAGAGATGATGGAACACATTGACGGCATCCACAGCTGCTGGGCCTTGCTGCTTGCAGCCAAAGATTAGATCAATCCACTGTGCGAAAAGCAATGAAATTAGCTGTGATTTCTTGGCAGGATTAGTGCACTTACCAGATGCAAATGCTGGCTGACATGATCACACTCCAGCGCACTGCGATGCAGGCGAATAAACTCGCGTGGATCTTGCTTGGCCCAGGGTGGGAGTATGACATGGTTGAGCGTCTCGCCGTTCTGCTTGGTGCCCAGATCGAAGTTGTTGAAGTTGCTCAAGAACTCGGGCAGATAGAAAAACTCTGGGATGAGCTCCTTAACATCCGCCATGTTGAGCTTGGAGGCGGATAGCCACGCCTCCTTAATGCTGTGGAACATGCGATCGGCCAAGTCAAAGTGCCCGCCTTGAAGCTTGAGGAATGGTTGTGAGAATGGCTCCAGGCGCACCAGATAGGAGCAGACTATCATGGCTGAGCTGTAGTGGGTGCCATAGTGATAGGGTGGAGTTTCGCCATGTGGATCATCCCACTCCTTGAAGCGCTTTTGGAACTGCTCCAGGCGCTCATCCGCCTGTGCGCCTCATGGGACGCGAAAAGTCGCGAAACGTCTATCGGATTGGTAAAGTCCAGCTCCTCGGAGTCGTAGTCGGCGAGTATCCAGGGGAACACTGGATACTGCATGAGATCGTTGTAGCTTCTGCCCGCCAGCGTATTCAAATGCATCAGATACTGAAAGTTGGAGATCTCGCCGCGCACCCAGCGCTGGGTGACCGAAGTTTCACCAATGAGTCCGCTAAACAGTCCCGAGGTTTGCTCCACGCTTGCCGTGCGCTTCTGTCCGGCTACAGACTGCTGGGCATTGTCATTGAGAGCAGTGGCCAGCGCGAGGAAGCGCTGGTTCACCTTGTTGCGCACCTTGCGCGGAAAGCTCAGCAAATAGTTGCGCCCATCTTCGGAGAAGACTTCGAGCGCAATGGGCTGCAGCAAATAGCGACGCTTGTGCACCTCGCGTATCTCCTCGTAGGCAAACTTGCTGCACTGCCTCAACTTGTGGCTAACAGCGCGCGCACTGGCGCTAACGCTAACGCCACCCGAGTTGGGTATGATGGGCTCATAGGCGCCCGCAGGCAACGTGTCTATGTCGCGTATCTCGCGATTCTTCAGCAGCGTGAATCCGTCCACAATGTAGCAATGCTCCTTGCCGAACAGCAGCAAGCCCTCAAAGGTATCGAGTCCTTGCACACGCGCGCATCTAAACATAAAGCTAATCTTTTCCTGCTCCTCAAGCAGCCGCAGAAACGTTTCATTCTCGCTGGTCATGCTGGTGTCCTGCTCCTGCTCCTCGTCGTCCTCCTGTGCAGCATTGTCCAGCGACTCTTGCGGCTGCGCCAGCAGCTTGGGCGACACTGGCGGCGGCGTGGCCGAGTTGAAGCTGCTGCTTGCCTCCAGCCGTTGCGGCAGCGGCGTCTCCAGCGAGGATTGCGCCTGCATGCCATGCTCCGCCTCAGCGAGTATGCGCGGCTGCTGCTGTCCATGCTGAAAGTGCAGCTTGCTGTCCAAACTGGAGGCTACCTTATACTTCAGCTGGCGATTGTCAGCCAGCTCCAGCTCTGGGCGATACGGATAATGCAAATAGAAGAGCTCATTGCGCATTGTCTTCTTGCGCATGCGATGCGGTCCCTCTGTGGTGTCCAGTATCCACTTGTCCAGCGTGCAGCAGCCCGTGGGACCCCAAAGGCCGCGCTCGCGCGTCAGCTCCGTTTCGGACTGCACCCAATCCTGGTAGACATAGCGTTGTGTGTGCTGCAGCATTTGCTGATATTGCTTGACGCGCAGCTCCAGCAGATCCTTGATCAGCTGCACATGCACTCCGGTGCTCTCATAGGCGACCTCTCTGCTCATGTTCGATCTGGTGCGCACCAGCTCATCCTTCTTCACTTTGGAGCGACTGGCCAGGCGCGTGAGTCCACCTGTGACTTTCTGTATCTTCGATTGTATCTGATTGTGCAGCTCCCAGGGCACGCGATAGCTCGCCTTGCGCTCCGCCTCCACGTAGTTGAACCACAGCTTGGAGGCCAGCTCCATGACCTGCTCGCGTGTGGTGTGCAGATCCGGCGCCTTCGAATTAGCGGGCGGCGCCGTTAGCGACACCTTGAACACTTCCTCTATGGCGGGCTTCTTGCAGACATAGAGCTCCTCCCAGACGCGGAAAGCGGCGCCCACAATCAAATTGCGTCCCTGGGCAGCAAAAGAGAATTCGAGTTAAGTTAAGTTGTTGCGCCATTTGGTGCTCGCGCTTACCTGCAGCTGATTGAGATCCTCATCCTTGGGCTCAGTTGTCTCCGTTTGCGGATTAACATGCCAGGTGGTGTTGCGACTCGTTGCCGGCTCCAGAATTATACGCATATCCGCCGTCAACTGCAGCAGGCAGTAGGTCAAGCAGCCTATAAACTCCAGCTCATGATTGCCCGCGCCAAAGATGAGCAAGCGATGCTGTATGATCTTGTGCAGCGCCTCCAGCACGCTCATCTGCTCCGCTATGGAGTCGTCGGTGGGTCGCGATAGCAAAAACAAAATACTGCGATTCAGCGAATGATGCAGTTGCTCCAGCGATAGCGACGCCGAACGCCGCTTAGCCTGTCCTATGAGCTTGATGACAAAGTCGAAGATGTCATGCGGATTGCGTGTCAAGCAGCCTTGCCACAGTTTGTCCACAATCCTGGCGGTTAGATAAAAAACATTGGGCGCAATGTGCTGCGTGTGGCTCTGGAGCAGCGGCACCAGCGGCAGCGCTGCCTGCTCGCCCACCAGCACATCCGCTGCCAGCAGATGATCCATCAATGCGATGATGATCTGCGTCTGGTACTCCACTTGCAGTGGCAGCGCTGCGCGCTCCGGTGCAGCGTCCAGCACCAGATCGATGACGGGCGTGCTCTTGCCATGCATATTCAGTCCAAGCGAATCCACCACAATGACGCGCAGAAAGTCAATGATGCACTTGCGCACTGGATGCGTTGTAAGCTTCGGTTGATTGGCCAGCGCCGACTGCAGCGTCTCGGGCGTGGGCAGCGCATAGCTGCTGGCATCGGTGGGCGTGGAGGCGCCGCTGTTGGGCTCAGATTCGTTGGAGCGCGACGCACTGGCGCCAAGTGGGAACAGCACTGCTACCAGCGAGGTAACCACATCGCCCGTCATCATAACCGGCGTAAAGTCATTGAGATTCTGGTACAGGCTGAAGAGCAGTTGAATAATAGTCTCCGGATGACTTTGCAGCCAAGGAGCGCAGTCGCCGCCCTGGACTATGCCGCGCACCATGGCGAGCAGCACACAGACGCCCTCGGGGCAAACATTCAGCTTGGGCAGCTGCGTATTGGCGGAGACGGGAGCGCCCCAAAGAAAAGACCACACGCGATCCAAATCGAACTTTGTGTGCTCCGTGGCCAGCACCTTAACTGGTTGACCCATTATCAAGGCGGTGAGCAGAAAGTAAAGCTCAGGCACGTCCAGATGATGCGAGAGCAGCCATTCGAGCAGCTGGAAACCTAAAAAGAGCCAATCAAATAAAAGTCAAAGGAATGGATTGAATCCAAGCTTACCTGGTATATTAAGCGCCGCTGGACGCACTTCACCCGCAATCTGCGTGGGCAGATGCTGTATTGTGTTCTGGGGCGTGGCAACAATAACCGTGCCCGTGCCGTTGTTGGGCCGCTGGTTCAGCTGCTGAGCGCCCAAGCCCAGCATTTTACGCTGGGAAACCATTTCGGTGAATCTCAGATAGCCGCCATTGTGGGTGGCGTCGCGGAAGCGCACCAGGAAGCTTTCATTGGCGCAGACGACAACGAGAATGCGCACCGAGATAATCACCGTGGTGAAGTGCACATGCGGCTGCATAAAGAGCAGCAGCCAATCCATGCCCAGAGTCTTGCTGATGTCATCGCAGATGACATAGTTGACCGTATTCCTGGGCGTGAACAGCAGTCCATGCAGCAGTGATAGGCAACGATTGCGTAGATAAATATTCTGCGCTATGCCCTCGTGCTCCTCGTTCACCGGTGGCTTCATGCTCGGCAGCAGCACCTGCCGCTCCAGCTGTCCGTCCTGCATGCGCGGCAGCTTGGCCGCCACGTACTGGCCGAACAACAGCAGATCCGTATGCCTGGGTTGTCCGCCCAGCAGCGTCTCCAGCAGATTGAAGAGTATCTCACGCGTCGAGTGATCCGTTATGCTTGTGATGATGTGCAGCAGCTTCACCAGCAGCTGCAGATCCCGCATTATCTTTATGTTCTGCTTCTTCTCATTCGACTCCACCACCAGCTCCAGCAGATGCTCCAGCAGCGAGCGCAGCAAACCATTCGGCGCATTATGCCAAATCTCCAGATCACACAGCAGATCCTGGAAAGCCGTCACATTCGGTATGGCAGCCATATCATGTCCGCTGTTCACAGTGCCCACCAGCCCAAAAGTCAGATGCAGTATATGCGAGTTAAGCAGATGCTTCTTCTTCTTGAAGAACATGCCCAGCGTCTGGTAGCAACGCTTGCGATCCATTTCAGCTTGAGCCGCACGATTGCTTCTCACCACGCAGGTCAGCGCTTTGACTCCAGCGTACAGTGATTCCACATCCTGTGCCATGGCTATGATTCCGAGCAGCACATTGCAGCCGCCAACGGTGTCAATCATTGCGGACACCGGATGCGGACTGAAGACGCGCACGCCCAGATAGCCAACCACAACGCCGCCCAGGGAGCGTCCAGCGCCAGCCAAATGACCAGCCGAGTTGTGTAGAATTCTATGAAAATTAAGAGAGATAAATAAATAAATATATATTATAATAATGCAAACTATTGCTAAAGCTAAAATAAATATTAATAAGCAACAACTTAAACTAATTAGAAAATTTTGAAAATATGTTAAAGTTAAAGTAAAAATATATAAATATGTAATATAATTACTAATAATACATCTGTTTAAATAAATTTATACTTTGTTTTAAAAAAAATCTTAGCTTTTATATTTTACAGTTGTCTTAAACTTTTCTTTTCAAAAAGGATTATATTTAATTTTTAATTTGATTTGATTGAAAGGGAATTCAATTTAATAAATTCATATGCTAAATATATTTATGTTTAAATTTTAATAGATTTCTGAACTTTAAGTTCAGTAAGGAATAAATTAAGCTAAATTAAATTTAAAAGCCGCGCTGTTTTAAATTTTTCATTGCTTCCTTTCTTAAATATTTGCTGGCAACTTTGATTGTTGTTTAAATGATTTATTACTTACTTAATGGGCGTGGCATTCTCATGGGAGTTCATGTTGAGCTGCTTGGCAATGCTTTTGTTGTCGGCGCGACTGTAGACCTTGCGAATCTTGACGAGCGTCAGCTTGGACACCGCCTTGGCGTTGAGTCCGAGCAGCACGCGATCCTCTGGCACCAGTGGCGCTAGTGGCTCCGCCTGTTTGCCCAGCTGTGGTGCCTGCAACGAGCCCATGTAGTGTGGTCCCAGTTGATAGATGGTCTGCACTGTTTGCTGGGCGAGCACATCCTCGAGCAGATGGCAGACGCCTTGCTTCCAGCACAAACGCGAGTAGCGACGCCAGATGGGCGGTGTGCCCACATAGCCAAAGATTTGGGTAGCCGTTGTGGGATTGGTGCTGCTGGCGCCCGGATGCTGAGCTATATAGTGAAGCTTCTGGGTGTGCATGGGCACGCCGTCCAGATAGAGCGACAAGCTGGAGTTCTTCAGCACGGCGCGATTGAGCACGACAACGAGATTGTGCCACTGACCCTCGTGTAGCAGATCTGGACACCAGATGCGAGCAATGCCATCGTCGCTGCCCTCCGGCTCCCAGTCGCCAATGCCTGTAAAGCAAATAAAAATTAAAATATATAGAGAAAAGATAAACGGCGCTTACTTTTTCTGGGTGTGACAAGAGTCTCTTGGGTGGACACCACAATCGCTTTATCCCTGGCTGAGAGCAGTATGGATAAGCAGGCGAGATTCTCTTCACGCGGATTGTGCACGGTGCGCACCAAGGTGAGCAACCTGACGCAGTGCGGATCTGTCTTGGGATCCGAGAATTTCTCCACGCAAAACCAAGTGGAGTAGCTGAGTCCCGTCTGCGGTGGAAAGATGCGATCGCCGGCACCAATGCCGCCAATGGTATTGGCATCGATGGTGCCACCAGCTGTGGCTGTTGCTTGAGGCGCTAGCGAGGGCAGATAGAGGCAGCCAAAGCCCTCAGCGGACATGTCCAGTTCGACGAAAGGAGGCAGCGTGCTGGAGCCATGAGCGCGAAAGTCACGCGGCGTAGTCATGGAGACGAGCGTCTTGATGCGGGTGAGCGGCACAGCTCCGCCTTGGCGGTAAGGCAGCTGCAGATCGATGTCGGCGCAGCTGAGCGGCTCGCCCAGACGCAGAAACTGACGCAGTTCGGTGGGCTGCAGCGCTTGCGCGGCCAAGCGTTCCAGTATATACTGCATGGGCACATGCAGCGGATGCAGTTCCTCCGCCAGGGCACGACGCGTTAGACGCAGCAGCTGCTCGGCCAGCCCATGATCGCACATAATCTGCTGATTGCGCTCGCTGCGCACCAGCGACTTGATAATCTCCGATAGATAAACCTGCAGCTGTATAGCCTGCAATGGAGCGAGATCATGCTGCACACCTGGCAGCAGCTGCAGCATGCAGAGTACCACACCAGGATGCACTATGCGTGGCTCTGGCGTGGGCTGCGTTAGGTTCAGCTGGCTGGGATGCACAGGTGCCGCCAGCTCCTTGCTGGGCGAGCGCGAATGCAGCGGCGGCTGCTCGGTGAAGAGCGTAATGACGCCAGCAAGATTGGGCGGCTCAAAGTTGTCCAGCGCTATGCTATAAAGCAAGCGAAACAGCACGCAGATGTAGCTAAGCGAGCTGGGCACATCCGATGAGAAGCTGCAAAGCCAAAGAAGAAGCATCAGCTTGAGCTATAAGCGATTCGAGTGTTTGGACTCACCTGACACTGAGTATATCGCCACTGAATACTTCATGGTAATAGCGCAGCAGCGACTGCTGCGGCTCATACTCGCCCGTGTAGTCCTGGAGCGTAGCCATGCCGCCAAAGCAGCCAAGCAGACGCAGCGTATCGCACAACGAGCTATTGCAAATCTCCTGATGAAAGAACTTGGCATTGGCAGGCTCAAAGCGCATGGCTGTGGCCAAGGTCTGGCAAACTATTTGCAGCAGCAAAATAAGATCCGCTTGAGCAATGTCTGGCGAGGATTGCGCCATGCTGCCATCCAGCGAAACAAAGACGCTGGTCAAATAAACAAAGCCGCCCACTTTGCGAAAAACTGTGCGCGTGCGATGCGAATCCTTGAGACAGCCCAGCAGCATATTCAGTATCTGTATTTTGAACTCCACCTGCAGCGGACTGATGCTGTGCATCAGCGAGAGTATATACAACATGTCATCATCGCCACCAGCAGAAAGTATTAGCTCGCGTATTATGCCCAGCGCCTGTGGGCGACAATGCTTAAACTTGACCAACTCGTGGGTGCACTTGGCGCCGCTGTATTCGCGAAACATTTGCGCATTGGTGCTGGCGCCGCCACCAAGTAGAATGGTCAACACCTCCAGCACATGCTTGCCCAGCGAGTCCAGCAAATCCTGCTCGCCTGGGCTTACAACCAGCGCTTCATCATCGTTTGTTATCAGACGCACGTGCTCCGCATAGCGCTTCAAGCAGCTAACAAAGATCTCCAGTATGCCCACCTCACGATAAACATCCTTGAAGACATTGTTGTGCCTTAAAATGTTGAGCAGCGTCTTTAGGCAGAGTATGCTGCAGCTGCTCGAATGATTGTGCTTCAGCAGCAGCGACAGGCTGATCAGCTCCTTGCAGGGCACAAAGTTAAGCTGGAATACAATAAACTCCAGCAGCTCAAAGAACTTTTCCTGTATCTGCGCGCTCTTCAGATGTATGCGCTCGGCAAAGCTGCTGAGCGTCTGCTCCGACTCGAGTATAAAGTAATTGGCATTCTCTGAATGATAAACGCGTGAGATGGCGTCCAGTATGGTGCAGCAAAGCGCAGGCGTTGTGGACTTCAAGAAGACTGTTTGCAGCACTTGGAAAGCGTAAACATTGCGCACACAAGTTTCACGTGAACTGGCCTGTGGCAGTTGAAAGTTCTGCAGCTTGAAGACCGTATTGAACTGCGCTGCTGGTGGACGCAGCTCATAGAAGCCGCACATGCACAACGATGAGATCATTAGCACAAGATTGCGTATAGCTGCTTGGATTTCCAGCGTCTGACTGCGCGCATTATCAAATCTGTATATAAGACAATTAATATAGTAATTATAAACGATAATTGCTGCACTTACTTTAGCAGAAAGTCACTCAGAAAGACATAACCCTGTGAAGCGCGAAAATCATCGAGCAGTATCTGCGATACTTGACTAGAGTCCTTGAGAAAGCAAAAGACTGTCACAAACATTTCCACAATCTCCAACGGATTGCCAAACGTCAAACGTTGCATATTATCCACGCACAGCGCCATGCAACCTTTGGCTGCAAATTAAATTAAATTAAACAATTTTGCTTTATATACTTTGGCTAACTTACAATGTATATAGCTAACAACTGCATCGGTCAGTCCATGCCTCGATATTGTTGTTAATATTTCTGCCGCATTCTTGCGCCACACAATATTCTGCATTGGGCAAGGCGATGTTATAGCCGAGAACAGCAGCGTTAGGTCATCCATGCGTGCCAGCTCCTCAGCTGGATATGGATACGAGCAGAGCTTAACCAGCAGCTGTACGAATACTTTTTGCAGCAGTGTGCGTCGCTCGTGTGCATTAAAATCGCTCACATTAGCGCCCTCAGCTGGCGGCTCATCGTCCTCCACGGGCGGCAGATCAAAGAATAAATACAAGCATTTGACCAGCGTCGAGGGCACAGCGGCTGCTGTCATGACCTAGAGCATAGCAATAAAAATATGATTAGCAAAATAATTACTAAAGTATGCAAGCAGCTGACACAAGCCTTCAGTCAAATGTTTTTATAATTTTATTTATAGTTATAGCTAATCGCTTGAGGAAATTCTCTTGAGTCAAATGTTTATAATTGAATTTATAGTTACTTATGATTACTTTCTATGCTAATCTCTTGAGGAAATTGCTTAAATGCTTTGACTCAAATTCTTATATTATTTATAGTTAGCTTTGATTATTTTTATGCAAATCCCGTAAGGAAATTGCTGCAAGACTTGTGTCAGGGTCAATTTTATCTGTAGTTACGAATGCACCTAAGTTATTCTTATTAGCTAGTGTGCACTGTAGCAATTCGCATTGTAATTTCACCTGTATGAGCGACACATCGCCATTGGCCAAGAGATTCAATGTAGCCAGCAGCATCCAGCCACTGCTCATCTCCTCTGTCGTCTCCACCTCTAGAAATTTAACAATTGCTATGGAGGCTGCCTCTGTGCTTTGATTCGAAGCGCGTTTGCGTATCTCGCTGACCATGAGACGCGAGACTTGCTGACAAAATGCCACCACGTCCCAGAACTTTTCACTCATTTCATTAGCGGAGCAGCTGCTAAACACCTGAAAGCAAAAAAGTGTAAGTAAATGCTTTTCATTATAAATTCTAAATTACTTTGCAGAATAGCGGCAACATTTCGTAGAGTTTGCCATCGCGTTCGAGTTCGCTTAGCGGCTCCTTGGGATGTGTGTATTCGTTGAAGAGTTTCTTAAGCGTCGACAGGCTCATTTGTATGCGTGCATCGAGCAGAGCGTCCTCGGTGGTGCCACGTCCACTGGCACTGCTGGGGCTGGCAGAGCTGCTGCTGCTGCCGCTGTTGTTGCTTGCGTTGCTGCCGCTGCCAGCGCTGGCTGCGCCGCGCAGCTTACGCATAACATTCATCGTTTTGCTTAGAGATTATCGCTTGCGGTTTTTCAAACTGTAAAATACAACAGCAACACAAAATTAATAATATTGCTTTAAAGAGCAGCAATCACATCATCGGCTTGGCGTTTAATTGTTATTCTACTGCTTTGCCTTAAGTCGCGAATTAATTAGCGTCTCTGCCGCTGCCGCTGCATGAATCACTGACGAGTTTAGCAATTGTCTGTCGCACAATTGTTATCGTTGTTTATTATTGTTTAAACTTATACGTGCGAACATTGCCGCAATTATATGTGTGTGTGTGTGTTTGTGCATAGCTGGGAGCGGAAATATATTTAAGCGTGGGCGACACGAACAGCCACGAAAAGTCAAAGCTTTTTTTTCACTTCACCGCGAGTTCAATCCGCGAGTTCAGCGGTGTGGGTTAATTGAACTTAATGCATTTGCTTTGTCAGCTTATCAATAAATCAAACATATTTGTTTACACACAATTCGCACCCAACAGCTGTTTCAAGTGCTTAAGCTTAAGTACTTCTTATTTTATTATTTTCAAGCAAGGGGCTACGTGCACCTGCTGCCAACGCGTCCGTAAGTTGCACTGAGAAATGGGAGCACCCGTTAACGGGTAGTGGTGTCTTTGTTTATTTTCTTCATTATACGCACATTCGTAGCGCGCTCTCTTTGTTTTGCTCGCGCCAATCGCCTATGCTACAAATTTTTATTGATTTTTTCTACTCTCTCGCTCTTTCACTCTCAACTTTTGCACAAGTGTTGCAGCAGCTTTTGATTTCAACTTTTTAGCTTAATTTCACACACAATCAATGCACATTTTACTTAGTTACAATCACTTACTTCTGCTGAACATTTTAAGCATAATTTTTCGTTTGTTAGTTTGCATTAAACACATTTAATTAATTGAGTTGTTTTCACATTGAAAAATTTGTTTTGCTGGTTGGCTATTAGTGATGTGCAAAACCAGCCAGACATCGAAACAGCTCTAAAATCTTGTCTGTCATCTTCACACTGCACGTTGCCAACTTAGCGCAAAAATATTGCCAACTAGCAAGGCGCGCGCATTTTTTGAAATTCAAATTGAAAAACAACAAACACTGACATGTGTTAAAAATAACAATACAGACGAACTGAAATAATTTGAATTTGTTAAGCAAAATGGCGGAAGACATGAGCGGCTCGAACTCCATTGATTCCGCTATGGAGGACGGCTACACCAAGCCTATCTGCATAATGCCGCCACGTCCAGGCACCGCGCCCAAGAACTTTCACGAGCTCTACATACCACGTGATCAGCTGACAAGCATGAACTATCCCATACAAGAGGCGCAGCGCTGGCTAACACTGCTGGGCAAAAATGGCAAAGTGCATCGCTTTCCACTGCCCACCATACTGCCCAAGGTTATACAAACGCGCATAGTGCCCAAGGGCGAGCTGCCAAAGGATGTGGCTGTGGATCGCAGACGCCGCCAGTACAGCAAGATCAATCTTTCAGAGGAGCTTAAAAAGGCAGGACTCACCAACGATGTGCTGCAGCCCACGGAGGAGCAGTACAACATAATGTCCGAGTTTGCATTTCCCAACAAGTTTCCGCTGAGCTTCTTCGACGACAGCAACTATGACATAAGCTCGCCGGAGGCTTGGTTTGAGCTGGGCGTGGTGGGCGATGTTCATTATCCGCTGCCGGCGCGCGCCTTTCTGCCCAGCAATCGCAGCCTGCGCAGCTGCAGCTGGGTGCTGGCCGCCGTCATTTCGCACAGCGAAAAGACAGATCTATGGACGCTAACTTCACTGGAGGACGACTGCACGTATGAAGTGCCCAAGCTGCAGTTTATGTTTCTAGCAGAGGATCCACACCAGTATATCGAGCGTCTAAAGTCTGCTATACATGAGCGCCACAAGGGCGAGCAGCTAATGTTGATGGAGCTAATTGTAGACTGCGTGCTGCATGACGATATTGAGTCGACTACCTTTTACAGCTTCAAGCCCATCGAGGAGCAGCTGAAGCAGGCCCAGTGCACAGAGCTCTGCAAGCGCCGCCTGCGCTCCGAAGTCAACATTGTCTTCGAGCGCTTGATGGCGCTTTATGAGCTCGAAAGATTTATTATAAATATGCCCAAGGAGTTTCCGCAGTTTCGCAACATATCCTTGAAGGAATATATGCCCAAGGCAGCTCGTGTGGATTTTGCAGAGCGCGAACGACGCGAGCTGCAGGCTTTGCAAATGGATATAAAGGATAGACGCCTCAGCTGGAAGCGCGCCAGTCTCTTCTACTGCGCCGGCGGCATTGAGGCCATGATGGGTGTAGCCATTGAGTGCCAACATGTGGAAACGCTCAGCATATTTGTTGTCAACTTTAACAAACCCACAGCGCTGGCGGACTTTCTGCAATCGCAGGAGGCGCACAGTGATCATGTGGCCACGTTTCTGAAGGTTTACTGGCCACAGCAGTTGACTACTGTGATCACCAGCGTGCTGCGCGCTCTGGGCAAAGGCTGGCTGGACATCTCGCTCAACAATTGGACTGTCTATCAAATGTGCAAAATCTCACGCTTTATTTGGCAAGTCAAGTTTCGCATGCAGGAGTCGATGGAGGTGCTGCTACTTACCTCGCTGCTTAACTTTTCACACTTTGTCTGCGATCCTTGCCTGCAATTTCTGCATTTGAAGCCCAACTACAAGTGGACTAACGATTATATAGAAACGGAGTTTCCCTATCACAAGCCTGTGTTTGCCTTAACACTTGGCATCAATGAGGATCGCAAGGTGTTCTACTCCACCAATCCGGATGAGTTTCAGCCAGCTTTAATGGATATATTCAAGCGTGGACTGGAGAAAACAAGCGGCGTGCGCTGCATTGATGCAGATGTCATGTCATATCTTAAGTTTGCACCCAATCTTTATATACTGACAGTGGAGTTGATTGAAGATCGCTTTATCATAGAGAATGAGCTCATGCGCATTTGCTATGCCCAAGCCGTGTTGCCACTTAAGGCTTATGCGCGTCACTACGAGCGCTTCATAGACTTCTATCTGCTGAATGTGACGGACTTCATGAAGGCCTATGCCGCCGCCAATAAGCCTTCATCGCAGGTCAAGCGCGATATCATTGAGCACAAGCGTTTGAAGGAGGAGCTGCGTGTCATTTTGCCCGCTTTTATTACCATTGGACCCTTCTACATCAACGTGGACACCATGAAGCAGTACATGATTAAGAAGTACATTGAAATAGTGCGTCGCATCTTTGAGTACTACGTGGATCGCATGTATAATATCAATGAAGCAATTGTGGAGCGTTGCCAAGAGGTTTTCGCCAAGATTGCCGTGCGTCCCATGAGCATTGAGCATCTGTATGAGATACGCGACTTTGGACTCACTGTGCCGGATCTGGTCGATCAGCTGCGTGCGGATATACAGGTCATGTGGCTGGAGTATGAGCTGCTCGATAGTTTCTTTTATAACCTCAGCGACTTTCAATTTGCCATGAAGTGGAACGCTTATGCCTGGCCACATCAGATTTTGATGCGTCTGTCCACGCTCAAGGAGGAGCAGAAGATAGACATTGAGGAGTTTCTACGCTTGCACTACAGCGAGTGCCAAGGCTTCGAGGAGCGCCTGGAGTCGCTCAATGATGAAGTGCAGGCGTTCTCGCTGGTCTTTAATCCGAATCGCGCGCAGGAGACCTCAGTGGACATTAAAAAAACCTCTGCGGTTATTAAGGAGCTGGAGAAGCTTGGCCAAACGCTGGCGTTTCGCCAGGAGTTGTTCGAGCTGGAGCCGCTGTCCATGGAGTTTTTGGAGAGCATCATTGAGAGCTTTGAGCCATATAAGAAACTTTGGTATGCCTGCGCTAATTTCCTCAAGCTGGAGGAGGCCACCGTGGGCAATCCCATTATACAATTGGATCTGGACGAAGTCTGGAACTATATACTCAAGCTGCGCCAAGAGCTGGAGGAATCAGTAGAGAGCTTTAGTGAGAAGCCGGAGATTGTGAATGTGGCGCATGTGTTTATGGAGAAAATCGAAGAGTTTCTTCCGGTCTTCAATAGCATTAAGGATCTTCGCAATGAGAATTGGATATATCTGCATTGGATGGAGCTGAGCAAGGTCATTGGCGTTGAAATCAAGTACACGGTGTCCATGAACTATCAGTACCTTATGCGCAAGGGCATTCTTGACTTTCTGCCCGAGGTGACTGAGATCTCCATAAAGGCCACCAACGAGGCTGAGGAGATTCGTGCGGCCATGGAAGGAGGAGGAGCGTCGCAAGCAGGCCGAACTCGATGCCATGCTGCTGCGTAAGCAACTGCGGAAATGCCGCAGAGATATACTCTAAGTATCTCTCACTCTGTCTCTCTGTTTTCTCATTGTATTAAATACGTGCCAACTGATTCTCAATAAATCGTATTGAAGCAATGAGGCTTTGACTTTGTTGTTGGTTATAGATTGAACAAATTTCCCATGCAAGGAATTACTGCACAGCTGAAAGAGAGTTTAAGATTCTTCACCTGTGACTCTAGTAGAAATTTCTACTTATTTTGATTATAGATATTGTAGTTAATTTGAAAAATTTACATTTAATCGTATTGCAGCAATGATGCCTTGACCTTTGCCAAATACTGTTCGGATTTTTATAAGATTCAAACTCGCAAAATGCTAAAACGGCAACGCTGATCTACTCTGACTATTGTCATTATATTTATTATGATAAATTCTCATTTAATTATATATGCAATGCAATGATGTTTACTTTATTTTACTATTAAGGGCATATCGATTCTAATATGAATATTTAATTATAAGAGATCGTACTTATTTATTTATGCTTAACTGCGATTATGTTGTTATTAGAGAAGTGTAGGGGAGCAGCTGCAAGAGAAGACAAGAGAGTAAGCATAAGCATTGCATAGTTGACAGCTTGGAGCGCAGCCGAGTTTCGAATTCGTGGCTGTGGCTTGTAGAACATAACAGAGACTGTCAAGGGCAGCTCCACACGCTGCTCGTTATTGTCGAACTCCAGATCGTGCCGTTGACCCAGCAGTAATCTGGCATGTTGCACCACTGGCTGATGTGGCACATGGCCCTGCAGCAAAGTCAGCTCCGCTATATGAAACTCATAGCTAACGCTTAGCAGCATATTGCGGCAAATGAGCGACTGATGTGCCTCATCATAGACAGCTTCTATGCCTGGATTGGAAGCTGGCAACTGCAGTGGCAGCCATTGTGTGGGCGCTGGTCTGCCCAGCTGTGAGACAAAGACTTGCTCCAGCTGCTTCAACTGCGTGCAGTTGTTTGGCAATAGTTGACGCCATATATTCGACTGCAGCTGCTCGCAGTATTGACTATGGTTCAGCGCTGATTGCAGATTGGGCAGCGCCTGCTGCAGTCGACAGCGCTGCATTAGATCAATGCCAAATCCAACAGGCGTCGAACGTGAGCAGAATGTAAGCCAATGTTGGGAGCTTGACTGCGCTTCAAAGTAGTCCAAACGCTGTGGCGCGCTTTCGTTTTGCGGCAGCAGTTTCGACATCAACAAAGGCGCACCAGGCTGATAGCCCAAGGCACCCGAACTGGGCTTGGGCTCTAGCATTGAATCTGGCTTATAGATTAGCTCATAGTGCAGCCAATGCGGCGTCTGCGTAGCTTCGCTTAGGATGAGCTTGGCTTCCAGTATATGCGTATAGTTATGCAGCAGCTGCAGCTCAATGCGCTGCACTAGCTCCAGTTCCAGCTGCGTTTCATTGCAAATTAATTGCGTCGCTAGCTGCTGACAGACTTGTATATTAATGCCATCTGGCTGCTGCTCGGCTAGATCACGCGGCTTGGGCAGAAGCTGATGGCTGCTTGTCAAATTGAGCAAGTGTCCAAAGCTGCGTCTGCGCTGCTGCCACATTCTGCAGCAGGCAGCTGCTTTGCATGGGCTGCAAATGCCGCACAGCTTGTTGCAGTTGACAGTGTGCGCTTTCAAAGGCGCTGGGCAGCTGCAAGTGCAGCAATTGCTGTTGGTCCGGCTGCCAAAGCTGCAGCGGCTGTCCAAAGCTGTAGTGCATGCCTTGAGCAGCAGGCGCATCTGCTACAAAGCTCTCCAGCGGCCATTTGTTAAAAGCTGCAGCATCAAAGTTGCTGTTTACGGGCTGCAGTCGCGCTGGCTTCGTATTGCTGCGAAAGACACAGAGCCAGCCATCGTTGAGGTGACAAGCAGGCAGTCCATGTGTATACTGAAAGTCCTCCAAGCGAGATTGCGGCTCGGGAGTTTGCCAGCAACTAAAAGCTTGAAGGCTCTGCTTGTTGCAGTCGCGATCACAACAGCAGTTGATGTCGCAGACGTCTAGCTGCCAATCGCAGGCGCAGTAATAAAGCGCTGGCTCATAAGCAGGCGGAGCTGTAGCTTCAGTTGGAGTTGCAGCAGTTGAGCTTAGTGTAGGCGTTGGTGTGCTGCTGGGCTTGGCTGTTTTGCGTGGTGGAAAAGTGGGCGCTTGCGTAGTAGCGCTAACAGTCTCTGAGCTGCCCAAGCCGCTGCCGCTTATGTCCACAGCCTGAGTTGTACTTGCTGGCGTTTCAGTTGTCGTTGTCGTTGATGTTGTTGTTGTATTGGCATCATTGCTGCTTTGAGAGATGCCGATTTTGATGCCCAGCAGCGGAGCAATCAGCAGGCTTATTAATACTAAACGCATTATTTAAACTCCACACCGTAATCTTCAAATCTGCGGAATATTTGATTAAGTTCCACAATAATTTTGCCCGAGCTGCGTGTCCGCAATTTGTAGCTGCAATTGAATTGTATAATTAAATGCTTTAGCTACTAATATCGTGGACATACCGCTCCACGCCCGAGTAAAGCAAATCCGTTTTGCTTAGCGCTGCGCCGCCGCCGCCAAAGTTTTCCTTAATGCGCTGCCACCAGCTATTGGGCGCTATTTTCCAAGTATTAATCTCCAAGCGATGCTGTCCGGCTGTTGCAGGCATATGCGCAAAGCCGTAACCCACGGGCCAGCACTGCTGCAGCAAATTCACCGTATAGACCTCCACCAGCAGACGTGGCCAGCCTTGAATGGCCGCCGCACTCAGATGGACGTCCAATGGCTGTGAGAAGTCTGCGCAGTTCTGTAGCCGATGGCTGCACACAGCCGTCTGACCCTGTATCTCGCCCTGCACCAAACGCCAGGAGCTGCCTGCAAAACCAAAAATCAATTTACTGCTTTTAATTACGATTGTTACTTGCCGCTAAGTAAATTCCACTTGCAAAACAAATGCGGCTCTTCGAAATCAACTGCTTTCAATATTTGGCCAATTATATGCACTTCCGCCATCAATTGTTTTATGTTATATTATAAATTCACAAGACGCGCTGTCTATTGTCGCTCACTTTTTGTTTTGGTTGTAAAATTTTTTCAGCGTTGTCAAAGCAAAACATTTTGGTTGCCATGGCAACTCTTCAATTCTGCTAAGCCATATGACAGTAAATTGCACGTGCAGTTAATGTTTTGTTTGTTTTAATTAATAATTTATTTGGTGCTAAATTCAAATTTGTATTTTTGTGTGCTTAATTTAAAATACGTTTATAAAGAGTGACCAGCTGCTTAAGCGCTGTTAAGCTTAGCAGTGCAAAAGTGAGCACAGCTGTTAATAACATAACAGCGAGCTGAGTTTAGCTATTTTAACGCCAAATGCTGGCTGTTAGGTTTGAATTTGAATTTGAATTTTATTATGTAATTTTATTAACTTTCAATTTATATGCATTTGCTTGCAGGACAACAGCGACAACTGAACGGTGTTAAGTCTGAGAAAACCAAATATCTTCCTTGATTTGTGCCACATTATATCGGATTTTAACAGGCGCCAATATATGCATTATAATGTGCTTGCATTCACTGGTAGCCACTGGATTTTTGGGAAATACAAGCGATTGATTAATGCGTTTAAGTAATATGTGCACATTGGAGCCATCATAGGGCAAGCGGCCAAAGACCATGGCATAGCAAACTACGCCACAGGCCCAAATATCAGACATAAAAGGATCATAAGCTATGCCTGTTAATAATAAAATTAATATGCTGAGCTAAAGTGAGTTTCAAGTGTGTGTTGTTTACCCTTTAGAATCTCCGGACTGGCATAGGCATAGCTGCCGCAAAATGTTTTTGAGAGCACCACTTGGTTGTCGTTGGTGCGCGTGTCCTTGCGCGCAAAACCAAAATCAATTAGCTTCAAATTCCAGCTCTCATCTAGCAGCAGATTCTCGCACTTGATGTCCCGATGCACAACTCCTTTGCTGTGTATGTACTCCACAGCGCTGATGAGTTGCCGGAAGAGATTGCGCGACTGCGCCTCATCCAGAAACTTCTTCTCGCGCACATAGTCCAGCAATGTGCCATTC